>NC_142540.1:4005000-4060000 GCF_056151865.1 Erythranthe guttata
TCAAACTCGGCTCACGCATTTTTTCGGGCTTCGGGTTTATATCGGGCTTATATCGAGCAATAAACAAATTACATATTTTACAACTTTGCAGTCGACATATTAAAGAAAAACAAAAAAAAAACTTCGCAGTCTAAGCGAAAAATCTAGACTATTCATTGAAAATCAAAATAAGCTTAAAAAATAAATAAATAAATAAAAAATCATAGTCTGTTCATTAAAACAAATAAAGCTTAATATTGCAAATATTTAATCCTTAATTAATTATACTAAAAAATGCATCTGAGGCCAAAATGAAAAAAACAAATCATAAAATAAAATAACTAGAAGCAATTCTAAATGTCCTTAACTCTTTTCGAAAATCTTGAGACCTAAAATAAAAAAAAGGACAACAAATATATATATATATATATATATATATATAGTCGGGCTTTATTCGGGTCGAGCCATGGTAAGCTCAGACTCGGCTCATAATTTAATCGGGCTTAATAAAACGGCTCAAACTCGGCCCGGCTCACAATTAATGAGGCTCGGCTCAAATAAAATCGGGCCGAGCTATCGGGCTTCGGGTAGGCCCGGCTCAATTGCCGGTCCTAGATATGAGTAATGAACTTGTTTCCATGGCGTGTGAGATTGAGTCAACCCAAACTCAACATACATGGCCCGATTGACAGCCTTATATAATTACACCTACGAAAAAAATTAGAAATTATTATTTAAATTTGCTCTGCTTGATTAATTTATTAACACGCATGGTTCCGTAACGACTTACATAAAGATTCGAGAATAATTTAGTGAAGAAATATTATATAAATCTAAGAATTATATATCTCTGCTAGAAGGCGGCTGTATGGAAGGAATCAATTATTATTATTATTATTATTATTATTATTATTATTATTATTATTATTATTATTATTTTTTATTATAAAATTTGTTATAAAATTAAAGAAGGTTCACAACATGCAGGATAATACAATAATAAATTGAAGGTGCGATATTGAAATTTATGACACCTTGGTATGATCAATATGGATGATATTTTTCTACCAACGTTTATGAATTATGACGAATTATTTATTATTAGGGTAACTTATAAAAATATCATTTTTTTTATACTTTAATTACTTATTTAACTATAATTTTTTAATAAGAAATACTTAATATTTTTTTTTTCTAAAAACAACAATCAGTCACAATTTGTAAAATGTAACATTTATAATAAATAGATAATTCTAATTTATTCGACTGTGTAATTGTACATCTCTTGTGTAAAACTAGCATGTATTTCATGTAGCACACATAAGACCCTTTGTTGCAAATAAAAATTAAAATAAAACATTTAATGAAAATATATAAAAGTACCAAAATGCCAACAGAAATAACCATCGAGGACCAAATAATAAAAAAAAAATGGAGCCAAATTAATATCAATCCACAAGTTGCTTACGGGGGGGACCACGCTGACATTGCCTAGAAATGTAGACCCGAAACTGTCAAACGCCGTTACAGTAATTCTTGACTGACTAACCCCACCGAGTCACCGACTCACCGAGTCATTGCCCACCGTTACCGTTAACCATTATCCACCATAATTACCCACCGTTGACACCTCATTGACACGTAGGACATAAATCCACCGCATGGATCTTAATTGACATTTTTCGGAAGCGAAAATTTACGGAATAAAAAAAATTGAATCGAATCAAAGGAAATTAGAAAATCTGTTCTTAATACACACTATATATAAGATATACAATAAATCTGATATTGTAAAATGTAATTTTCATAAAAAAAGTTTGATAACTTTGGAATTAATAATTATTTTCCAAAACAAAAATTAGATTGAAAAATCATAAAATGGAAAGTCAAAATTTTTAACGTTAACGTCAAAACAGTATATTCGTCTTCCGTCGTCTTTCTCTCTCTCTCTCTCTCTCTCTCTCTCTTCTTTCTCTCTCTAGCAATTTCCCTCTCAATCGTTGCCTTCAAAAGGCCAACTCCGCTCTCTTTTTCCAATGGACTCAAACTCTCTTTTCCTCTTCTACTCTTCATCATCTTCATCTTCTTCTCTGTGATATCTGAATTCGATTCCGATGGGGGCTGACAAACCAGGACTCGTCAAACTGAAGTGCGCCGTCAAAAACTACGACTGGGGCAAGGTTGGGGAAAAATCCTCCGTCTCGCGCCTCTACGCCAACAACAGCCGCGCCGAGGTGGACGCCGATTCCCCCTACGCCGAGTTCTGGATGGGGACTCACGACTCAGGCCCCTCCTACGCCGCCGTACCAAACGGCGATTTGGACGAGAGGAGAGACAACGGCTTCAAGCGCGAAAAATCCAACTCAGTGAGTTTGAAGGATTGGATTGACCGAAACCCTGCTGTGCTTGGGGATAGGGTTTTGGAAAAATGGGGCCCCAATCTCCCCTTCCTCTTTAAGGTAACAACAATCGATAATCTTCGTCCTTAATTTTTTTTTTGAATTGTTCGTAAAAAATTTCTGCGAATTTATTGAAATGATTGATGAATTTAAGATACCAAAAAAAAAATAAAAATTACATGCTGTTTTTTTTTTAAGGTACTTTCTGTGGCGAAGGCGCTTTCGATACAGGCCCATCCAGATAAGGAATTGGCGGTGATTCTGCACAAGCAACAGCCTGGGGTTTATAAAGACGATAACCACAAGCCGGAGATGGCGTTGGCGCTCACGGAATTCGAGGCTTTGTGCGGGTTTATTGGTCTTGAGGTAGTCTTATTACCTTTCCATCTCGCTAATTATTTCGTTAATTTTTTCGGTTTCTTTTTTGTTTCGAAAAATGTGTTCGAAGAACCTGCAATTTTGAATCTCTTGAAGATTTCCCGATATGGCTGATCGTTGATTTTATCGCGTGTTTGTATATATTATGTTTATTGGTTTTGAGGTAGTCTAGGTACCTTTTCATCTCGTTAATTTTTTCGGTTTTTTTTTCTTTTTTTGGAAAAAATGTGTTTGAAGAACCTGCAATTTTGAATCTCTTGAAGATTTCCCGATATGGATGATCGTTGATTTTATCGTGTGTTTGTATATATTGTGTGTCGAAAAAAAAATCTGTAATAAAATTTGTTGAAGACTTGTCTGGAAGATGAGAATTCTGATGTATGAAATTGTTTTATGATCATGATTTATTTTAATGCTTTGATGAAAATACGGAGAAAAATGAGCAGTCGGTGCGGATGGATTTTTTCTCCTTCCATACCGCGTGACGTCTTTCGGTTACTTATTCGCCGATCACGACAAAAGTTTCACGTGTTGGATTCCGTTCTTGAATAGACGTATAAAATTTTACATCGTCAATCAATGATGTCAGTTAAACCAATTCATTTTAGAGTCTTTATCTGTAAAATTATTTTCATGCCTCATAGGGTCGTCATTGATGATGTTTCTAGATGCTGAATTGAAAACAGAAATTAGAAACGAGAAGATAAATTAAAAGAGTACAAGCTGTTCCGAATATGGGAGTAATAAGTGGTTTTGAAGCTATATTTAAATGTGGACTTCATTGTAATTTTGGAAAATTTAAAAGCATTTATTTAAATGTTTTCTCTTTAATCTTTTAGGAACTCAAGTCTGTTATTCAAAGTGTACCCGAGATCGTTGAAATAGTCGGGAGTTCACGTGCAGACCAAGTGTTGCAAATAACCGAAAATGATGGGGAAAAGAAACTGAAAGAGGTCTTCAAATCTCTGTTTACTGACCTCATCTCAGTTAGCAACTCTGTAATATCCGAAATAATTCCAAAGTTGATAAGGCGATTGAATTCGAAACGAGAGGTAAATGTGAGAATTATACATTTTTTTTTCATATTTGTTTCTCATTCACGTTTCGTATGTTCGATTAATGTCGTCTTTTTCATGCAGAAGCTAACAGAGAAGGAGGAGCTGGTTTTGAGGCTCGAGAGGCAATACCCTGGAGACATTGGAGTTATAGCAGCGTTTTTATTTAACTATGTGAAACTGAATCCGGGTGAAGCTTTGTACTTGGGAGCAAACGAACCTCATGCTTATATACACGGTGAATGTATCGAGTGCATGGCAACTTCAGACAACGTTGTACGAGCTGGACTTACTCCGAAGCATCGGGATGTACAAACTCTCTGCTCGATGCTCACATACAAACAGGTGATGACTGGATCTTGATACCCTTGTCATATCTTGGAAACGGGACGAGGCTTTGAAATTCTCGATTACCTTCAAATATTATATTCCCCAAAAAAATAATATTAGGACTAACAATTGGCAGAAGCGACCATGCAAACTTTAGCTCTCTTGAATCTTGATACCTAATCGGCTAATCCCTTTGTCTCAATTTGCTTTCTTTCTTTTGCAGGGTTTTCCAGAGATACTTAATGGAGTTCCTTCGAACCCTTATACGGTGAAATATATCCCTCCATTTGATGAATTTGAGGTCGATCGATGTAATCTTCCGGAAGAAGCGTCTACCATTTTTCCTGCAGTTAACGGTCCTTCTGTCTTCGTGGTCACATCTGGTGAGGGAACAATGGGTGTGGTTTCTTGTAAGGAGTTGGTTAGGGAAGGTGATGTGCTGTTCACGCCTGCAAATTCCGAGATCACGGTAGAAACTATATCGGGTTTGAATTTGTTCAGAGCTGGAGTGAATAGTAGGTTCTTGGAGGATTCGGATACTTCGAAGACGTACTGAAAGCAGTAATAATGGGAGCCTTGCGTATTGCTGCCTTTCGATGTAATATTAGCACCCCAAATATAAATAAATAAATATATGCACTAGTCACATAAGAGGAATAAGGATATGTATATACATACAAGTGTGGCAAAATGGGGATACACAGTCGAATAAAGAAATAAAGTTTCGGTGCTCGATTTTTATCAAGTAGTTTTCATACATTTTATAAATGGAACTATGTCTTGATTTCTTCAATTCTTACAGCACTATCAAAACCTTAAGGCAATTTTCAAAATTACATAGTCGAATGTTGGAAGCTCCGAAATAAGATTTTCAACAAAGCATTTGGAAAATTTCGACTTTCGCTGAAAACACAAAATCGTGTTACAACAATTCAAACTATGTGCAATCTCAGCAAAGAAAATTTCTGCAAAAAATAGTATAAAATAAAGAAAAGATAAATAATTTGAATTTCAACAAAAGATAACCAGTTTGTTCCAACATTTCTCAACAAAAATGAGCATACATCTAGATTTCTCCAGAGTCAAAACTTCAGACAGCTCATAATATAAAAAAAGTGAATCTTTTAACAAATACGAGCACTAAAAATAAATCTAGAAGCGTTAAAGAGTTCTTCAAGCCTCAGTTATCGGAAATTCAAAGACGACATCTTTCCCTGAAAGCTTCCTGTATACCCCAGAAAAAGTCTCCAGCTTATTCTCGGTATCGTTCTTTGCCTTTGGGTCCAAGAAAATCTGGATTCAGACAAAATTAACATTAGTCCCATAAACATGCATACAGGATTATAAAGTACAGACAAAAAATACAACGGCAAAACAATAAAGCAATTCGTTTACCTTCATAATCTTTGTTCCATCAAGTCTGTATCGGATTCTTTTGCCAACAATCTCAGCAGGATAAACAATATCTTCGAGCATGGCATCATGCACGGCAGTAAGTGTGCGAGATCGAGGCCTTTGAGCAGCAGAGCCCTTCTTCGGTGGTCGCACGATCCTTCTTGTGGCAATCACAACAACTTCCTACATATTCCCGTATTCAAAAAATAAACGGCACTTCTCGATAGAATTTCTGTAATTATTATGTTCTGTAGTTATTTACCTTTCCGCTGAACTTCTTCTCGAGCTCCCTCACAAGCCTGAGGTGAATCTTGCGGAAAGATTTCCTTAATCTGTAAGGAACATGGATCACAACAGCCTTCTTGCTTCCAGAAACATCAATTTGCCTGCCCAAAAAATCGAAACCGAAATAGATCATTATCTATCGTGCTACGAAAGCGCATGCGGAAAACATAAAAAAATTGCGACGACGGCTTACAACGCAGAGTTGATGTAGAGGTCTTTCAGATCACTCTTGATTTCTTGATTTGTGTTTTCCAAATCAAACAGAGCCTAAAAACAAATACAGAAAAAAACATATTTATGTAATTATACAGAATTACTGCAGCACAAAAACAAGTTAATCCCATTAATTAAATTAGATTCGGTATATATATATACCTGGGCAACATTCTCCTCAAATTCAGTGGGCTCAGCATTCAGGTCCTTGTGAATCTTTTGTGCGGCGGTATACATCTTGAAATGCTGCAAATGAAAAAAATAAATCAATACACAGTTAAACCTCCATAAATTAATAAATTAATAGAGTCGGTATTAGAGAAATTCTATTAATTTAGCGAAATATTGAACTATCAAAGTTCATAATTTAGCATGTTCACAGCGAGTTGGGACCAGAAAAATTTATTAATTTATCGAGTATAAACAACAGACACATATAATTTTCTCACTAATAAAAAAAACATCACTATAAAAATAGTTAAATCATACATAAATTTATTGAAATGAAACTACTGATTAAAACTGAAGATCAAAAATTGAAGTGCAACAGAAGAATATAATCACTATCTAGTACAATAGATCCGCATCTCTTAACATCAACAGGTTTAACAATGAACAATGCGCTAGCGGCGAAACAATTCAGAGTACTGTGGTTGAAAATTTCTTCGGAAAAAAATCGAATTTAGGCTAAGTTTAACGACATATGGGAGAATTAAAATAAACCCATTTTCTCTCAGAGAGCGTACCTTTTGCAGCAGCAAAATGAAGTGAAACGAGAAACCGCAGGCAGGAATGAATCACAAAAAAAAAAAAGAACGGCTGTATGAACCCTAGTGTTTGGGACATTTTATATTCGAACAAAATTAATAGATTCACGGGCCCGTTCAAATGGGCCTAACCCATATGAGAAGGTTCAAATAAAAGCCCAATTGTACTTTTTTTTTTTTTTTGAGAGCATAAAAGCCCAATTGTACTTGGTTCTTTAGTTTATAGATACATTTAGGGTAAATAACATTTAACCCCCTTGTGGTTTCGACATGTTGCACATGACCTCCTTATAGTATGAAATTAGGTAAATAAACCCCTTGTGGTTTTGACATTTTGCACATGACCCCCTTATGGTATGAAATTAGGCAAATAAGCCCCTTGTGGTTTTGACATTTTGCACATGATCCCCTTATGGTATGAAATTAGCCACATAACCCCCTTGAATAGAAAACTGAAATAGACTAAATTTACCCATAAGAATAAAGGCTTTGTTTCTTAAAAAATTACGATAACAACATAATATAATATATTATATAGAAAATAGTAAATAATAATATTAAAACATTGAAATAAGTTGAATTATTTTACCTAATTATAATTGAACAAATAAATTAATAATTCATAATAATATACCGAGTTTAATCTTTTTATACTTGATTTGTAGCATATGAGATTTTCAAATTCATTTCTAAAATTGAATAAATTGTCAATCGTACAATACCTAGTATTATATACCTTTTGTGTTGTAAAATTTAAAAAGAAAAACACAATAATATAATATATTTATCGGTTTACAAAAAAAGTACATGAAGCTTTTCATTTTATAGAATAATTATCTCTAAATTTAAACAAGAAATTTTGACTTGGTAGGGGTACTTTAGTCTTTTACAGTTTTCTATTCAAGGGATTATGTGCTAATTTCATACAATAAGGGGGTTATGTGCAAAATTTATGGAATATTTATTTTGCACATGACCCCCTTATGGTATGAATTTAGGCACATAACCCCCTTGTGGTTTCGACATTTTGTACATGAACCCCTTATGGTATGAAATTAGGCACATAACCCCCTTGTAGTGTTGAAATTTTGCACATAACCCCCTTATTGTATGAAATTAGCACATAATCCCTTGAATAGAAAACTGTAAAAGACTAAAGTACCCCTACCAAGTCAAAATTCTTGTTTTAATTTAAAAATAATTATTCTATAAAATAAAAAGCTTAATGTACATTTTTGTAAAATGTGAAATATAATATATTATTGTGTTTTTTTTTTTAATTTTACAACACAAAAGGTATATAATACTAGTTACTGTACGATTGACAATTTATTCGATTTTAAAAATCAATTTGAAAATCTTTAACATTATCATTAATTATGATTATTATATTATTATGTTCTATATAATATATTATATTATAGCTGTTATCGAACATTAATTTTTTTAAGAAACAAAGTCTTTATTTTTTTATTTTTTTGGAAAAATCTAAAAAAAATATTTCTCTAAAGTTGAAATGAAAATTAAATTTACAAAAAAAAATATGTGCGGTAAAATAGAAAAAAACACAATAATATATTATATTTCTCATTTTACAAAAAAATACATTAAACTTTTCATTTTATAGAATAATTACTTTTAAATTAAAACACGAATTTTTGATTTGATAGGGTTAATTTAGTCTTTACCAGTTTTCTATTCAAGGGGGTTATGTGCTAATTTCATACCATAAGGGGGTCATGTGCAAAATTTCAAAACCACAAGGGAGTTATGTGCCTAATTTCATATCATAAGGGGGTCATGTGCAAAATATCAAAACCACAAGGGAGTTATGTGCCTAAATTCATACCATAAAGGAGTCATGTGCAAAATATCCAAACTACAAGGGGGTTAAGTGCTATTTACCCCTAGTTATATTATGAATCCTTTAAAAATATATGAAATCGGAAAAAAATGTGTAGAATATTCATGGAAAACTCTAGAGAGTCACTCTCTACCATAAAATTAAATTAATCACCCTCATTCATTCATTAGGATGTGAATTAGTATAAATAGAAATGAGTGGGCAGCATTCAGGTCCTTGTGAATCTTCTGGGCGGCGGTGTACATCTTGAAATGCTGCAAATAAAAAAAAAAATCAATATATATATATATATATATATATATATATATATATATATATATATATATATAAGACATAGTTGATTGATGTGTACATGTTTAAATGCAGCTAATTCATTCGCAGAAGTAAATACACATTATACACACATTAATTTTTTCCATTTTGTGTTGATTCCAACCAACAAACCCATAATTTTCTCACTGATTAAAAGCAAAAATCACGAAAAAATAGCTCATCATACATAAATTTTCTCGAAATGAAATAATTGATTAAAACTGAAGATCAGAAATTGAAGTGCAACAGAAGAATATAATCCTATTTGAGATCCCTTCACATCAACAAGGCAGAAACAATCAAAATTATCGAATGTTGGATAAGAATTAAAATATACCCATTTCTACTGTGAGAGAGAGTACTGATGTTGCAAAACGTATAAACCCTAATGTTGGCAGATTTTTATAACACATCCAAATTAATTGATTCGCGGCCCGTTCAAATGGGCCTAGCCCATATGAGAAGCCCAATTGTACTTGGTTGTTTAGATTTTACATTTTTACCCTTTTCATACATAATTAGGGCTTGTTTTTATTTTTTTTATTAATATTATTATTATTATTATTTTTTTATTATTATTTTTTTTTATTGTGGGTCTTCAGAGCTTCAACTAGTGACTAATCAACAATAGTTATTAATATCCGATCTTTTTTCCTTTTGTCTTTTTTTTTTAGGTTGTTGGGTGGTTGGAGCATTGATTAGCTGACGAAACATTAGATGATATCCGATTCTTTTTTTGTTTACTTTTTTTCTTTCGGTGGCGGAAGTAATTTTAATTACCAATACTACAAGGGGTTGGTAAGTTATACAGTCTTACCTCAGAGGTGCACATAATTTACCCTAATTGTAATACATAGGCGAATTCATTTTGCTATTAATCCACTTACGTACTAAGATTGTTTTCAATTTTATAGCTGTCGATATGTAACGTAAAATTGTATAAATGGCTAGATATGCGGTTGTATTGTTTGAAAAAAATTACACGCGATAGTCCACTACAATGTACTACAAAAATAGTTGACTTACACGTGATCCACTACAATGTAGCGGATTATATAGTTCACTACAATATAGTCGACTACATGTCCACTATAATGTAGTTAGCTACAATATATTTCTGCTAGAAATTGTTTAATTGATTAACATTCGACTTTGCTCAACTTGTTTTCTTTGGCGATATAAAGCCAAATCTGAAACTTTCTTCGAAATCTCGATCAATACTTGCATATATATACATTAGCATCTGCAAATGCTTTTTCGTTGAGGTAACTCATGTCAATTGAAAATTATAAGTGCAATTCTGAAATATGTAAAATGAAGAGGGTTTGTTCCAAGGAAAAATAATATGATGAGTTTGGTTCCACAAAAAGAAAAGATCTAGAGGGTATCTTAAAGGCTCCCATAAAAATAATTCCAACTCATGTAATATACCTATTTATTCTTGTACTAAAATGTGAAATCCTGCGTAACACGAACACGGAAACGACGATACGGAAAAATGGGGAAATGATGCGTCCGGAAAATGGGGATAAGGGAACTTGGGGGGTTTCTGTATATTTCGTACAAATATATTCAAAATTAATATTATAATCAACAATCAATTAGCAGTTGATCAATAAATCATATAAGGCTGCGGCTATATGCAAGACTAATTTTACTTGTGCAAGACCAAATTAAAATTTTCAATGTATAAATACGATAATTAAAAAATAGAAAATTCCAAATGTGCAATACAAAAAACTCAAAAACAAAAAAACCCCTATCATAAAATTACAAGACCAACTCTCATCTTCTCCATCAAAACCTTTCTTCTTCCTCATTTATAAACCCACAAAACCTAAACATTCAAAATCATCAAAACTCAACAAATCTTACAAAGATGGCAAGTATGGAGTCATAAGACATCAAAATAGAAGAATCTACGGTGGAATAATCCAAGAAATTATGCATTCATGTGTTTTTTTGGCTAGAATATCGTTTTTCCAAAAACAATTCCGCGCAGACGCAGTTGACATGTACATGTCGAATTTTAAGGCAAAAATCGACATTGAGATACCGATTTTTTAGTACAAAATCGACACCTTAGTGTCGAAATTTAATTGTTAGTAAATTAGTCCAAATATACTAAATTTCGACATTAAGGTGTCGAATTTATGGACATATATTCGACACCTTAATGTCGAAATTTAGTTGTTTCATATTTCGACATGTACATGTCGGATTTTATAGGTAAAAATCGACCTTGAGATGTCGATTTTGGAGTACGAAATCGACACCTTAATGTCGAAATTCAACTGTTAGCAAATTAGTCCAAAATTTACTAACTTTAGACATTAAGGTGTCGAATTTATGGACATATATTCAACACCTTAATGTCGAAATTTAGTTGTTTCATATTTTTTTATTATTTGTTATTTGGTCTTGCATGAGCAAATAAAAGTCAATTTATTTTATGGGTATATTTGTCATTTCATCTTAATAAAATGGAATCTTTTTAAATCTTTCTTTAATTTGATCTTGTACAAGTGGAATTAGTATTGCATATAGCCGCAACCATCATATAATTAATTAGAAAAGTAACAAAAATATTTAAACATATGCTATTCAAACATGTTTTTTAATTTTAACTCTCTAGAAATTGCAAAATGGACCATAAAATGCCCAACATATATCCTTTAAATTTATTAAATCAAAACTCAACAAATTTATTTAATATTATTTTTTATAGAAATAACACTTAGCTGACAAAAGCATTTATCAATGAGTGAGAAATTTGAGCTTGCCCTTATCTATAGAAACTATTTTAAAATTTATTTAAAAAAAAAACGATTCGATTTTTTCTAACATAATAAATATTTATGTTTTTCATTGATTTAAATCATTTCAAAGTTCACACATTTCTCATACTTAGGAGTATATTAGAATTTCCACGTATCATTTTTCATACAAGTTATGCTATCTTACACATATTTGAAATTTTAATGGATTTTATCATAATCTCTATATGTTGATGTTTTATTTTCGATATTATCTAAAATTTTAATCCATTCACATGTGTTTCAGTAATTTCGAATTCTCCGATAACTAAAATAGATTAGTGTCATTAGCTTAATTTGAGCCCGATATAAAAATAAAGTCAAAATATAGATGAGTCAATTTTGAACCTACGATTATCAAATTAAAAGTATATGAGTTTGAACTTGTAACCGTGAAGTTCGATAATATTTAAGTTTTATGTTACCAAAACTCTGTTCAGGTGACCCAATTGTCATCCTACTTATAGATGAAAAAAAATCTTGTACTAATGAATCTTGTAAAAATATATGAAGTCGAGAAAATATGTGTAGAATATCCATGGAGAACTCAATAGAGTGACTCTCAACCATAAAATTAAATCAATCACCCTCATTCATTAGGATGTGAATTAGTATAAATAGAAATAAAATGTCACTTATGAATTCACCCAACAATGTAAGCATTTGTGCAATATAAAAGCATTTGAATTAGTTGTGTTGTCTTATCCACAAATTCCACTTTATGCTCCACAATTCTAAGACAACAAGACAACTAATATAAAAAAACTAAAACACCACAACTAATACATGAAGAGGACTTATGGTTGCAATATCAACCAAATCCCGGGATCTAAGTTTTTCTACAATCATCAAAACCGAATTTCATGCTCTCAAATAAGATATCAGCTCCAAAATGGACTAATAATTTCTTGGCCTTTTTCATTAGTCATTTACTCGGTAGAGTATAAATATCATTCTAACACTTTTGCTCAATTATAAATTTCGCAACTTAAAGACTAAAAACAAAATTACAATCTACAGTTCTTGACCAAAGTAAAAAAAACGATCTACTCAACCCGCTGTCGGCTTACGATCTACTCAACCGTTGTCGGCTTAAATGAAAGGAAGCGAAGAGAATTTTACAAAAATCTAAGAAACTCGCTGATGTTTCACCAAAACTCTCCTAGATTCTCGTGGACAATATGTCAGTAGAAGTTATTTACTCTACATTTTGAGAGAGGGCACCGTGTATTACAAATAATAATAAATATGTTTAATATAATGAAAAATTTTCTGCCCTTAGTTCAAATTACCTTTGATAGCAGCGCATTCTTATTCTCTCAATTTAATAAAAGTCATTTAATATTTTATTGACATATTTACCTTTCCCAGTTTTCTTGGAATGCTTTGGCCTAGATGAGGAATCTATTAAGCGTAGAACACCAATGTTGAGGGATGTTGCGACTTGCGATATCACCGTTCAAAAATCCCATGACTCGTGGCTTTCGGAATAATATCTACAAAAGAAAAATATCTGCAAAAGAAGGTATCTGCAAAAGAAGGTAACGGGATTTGAGAAAGAATGGTTGTAGAGAAAAACTTGTAGTCAAGTCCCTAAGCTCTCAAGAACCAATGAACTTTATCCATGTTTGCCAGTAGGACGACCAATAGCTGGTAGATGATCACAAATGCCTTTACAAAGTCGAGATAACTCAGCCACGAATTTTGAGCCTCGCTGCATTAGTTGAAGCTCGTCCTTGAGTTGGAGTTCTCGAGTCTTAGATATATGAGAAAATGAGGCATCAAGCAGGGGCGAGTCCACCCTTGGGCAAGGGTGGCCTCAAGCCCACCCTCATTTTTTTAATTTTCCCCCTATATTATATCATATTTCTATTTACCCCACCCAAATTTTATTAACTAGCCCACCCAAAATTTCAATTAATGCAAAAGAAGCCCCATATTTTATTAATTAGCCTACCCAAAATTTAAATTAATACAAAAAAGCCCAAATTTTATTAATTAGCCCACCCAAAATCCAAAAAATCTCGGGGGCGCTGCCCTCGAACCTCTGAAAATTGAAGCCCCATGTACCGAATTCCTGGACTCGCCACTGGCATCAAGAGTGGTCCTGGCCTCATGAGCATGACATAGAACCCAAGTATTTTGCTCGTAGACTCCTCGGTACGAGAAGTATATTCCGCCTCAAAACCGTCCAACTCTTCTCAGCGGTTTGTCACACATGTCTTATGTTTAGTGTGGTTTAAACCTCATACGTGGTTTATTATTGCACGAGAATGGAGATTTACGCATTACGTCCATGTGGTTAGTTGGAGATTCATCAATTAGGGGTGAAAAAAAAAAAAAAAGTTTCCAAGCTCTTTTCTAATTGGCCCAACCGGATTCAGCCCAACAAGTCTACAGCCGGTGTTAAAAGTTAAAACCGAAGCCCAACAAGGCCCGACCCGACCCGACCCGACCCGATCCACAAAATCTGAAATCGGCCGAATTTTCTTGAAATTCAACTCCGGTTCGTGCAGTTCTACTCCATCGCAGCAAACAAAAGAACACATTTCCGCCATTGATCCTTTTGTTTTTCCCACCCAATATTTATGAATCAAACCAGTTTCCAATTCCATTAGCTTCATCCCTGCTCATAAATTGAAGGAGAAATCTGAAAAGATGATGTCCCCAAATCAAATCTCCGAAAATCGGGGCCTTTCTCGCCCCCCTACTTTCAGGTGAGCCGATTGCAACAAGTCTTGTGCGCTAATTAATGATTATTCGTTGATAATTAATCATCCTCATTCTTCATTTGTAGTAGCTTAATTTAATTTTTGGCGAGTTGATTGAAAATTCCTCGGTTCTTAGTTTTCGGGTTGGTGGAAATTTATTCTCACTGACTGAGTCTCCTGCGCTAATTAGTGATTATTCGTTGATAATTTTGCTAATTAAATCATCCGCATTCTTCATTTGTAGTAGCTTATTTTTTGTGAGTTGATTGAAATTTCACAGTTCTTAGTTTTGCGGGTTGTGGGAAATTTATTCTCACTGACTGAGTTTCCTACTGTATGAAACACACAAATATCACTACTGGTTGATTTAGGTAGCTACAGTTATATCAATTGCATGTACATGGATTTGAGAGACTGCATTTTGTTATAAGAAGGACTATTTGGTTATAAAATCAAGTTTAGAGTGTGTATTAGGGTTTAGAACGTCGTCGCTAAAGAACTCGAGAACAATTTTGGTTCAGTTTTTAGGGTTCTTGTTTTAATAAAAGACTAGTTTTTTCGAGATACGGTACCCACCAGAGTTGGATTCTGTTCTAGAGTCATTTCTGATAATGGGGGTGTGAAAATATATTTAAATGGGAACTGTGTCGATCCTTTTCATGTTTCTCATTTGATTAATCGGATTGTGGTTTGGACGCAGGCAAACCCCATTGCAGGTCATTCATTTTATCGGTAACCTCATGAGAATTTGGTCGGTCTACTCTGTGCATCGCTATTTGTCTCAAACGGGGGCTTCGGTTGTTTTGTTTATCTTCAGCTGTCTTGTTCCATCATCTATTATATTTTTACTTTTGCAAAGACCTTGGAAGGGCAGGCCTCTTTCTACTAATCAGGTCATTACGGAGCGTTATTTTTCGCTATTTCTCTCCTTGCTTGTTCGAACATGAGAGAAATTTGACGTGAATATTTTTGCTTACATGGTGTATCATCTTATCCTTTGTGTAGGTAGTGCCTTCTGTGATAAACGGGGGTATAACAGCCCTATACTTCATCCTGTGGGGAAAGGGGCTTAAAACTTGCGGTCCTCTCAGGTGAACTTTTAAATTCAAATTCATTTACAGTTGTTTGAATGCGTTTCTTCTGCTTCTATCACTACCGAAAGAAGATGAATACAGGAGATACTTGAAAATAATTTGTCATCTAACTTGCAATTATATCTAGTTTAAGTGAACTTCGAAGTCTGGATTTTCTGTATGCCAACAACTGAGCACAATGGGGCATGACCACCTTAATATAGTTAAATGATTTCTCTGAAGTCACAACGTATGCAAGATTTAAATGAGTTTAAAGACTGCCACTGAAGAACTTAGTGATTTTAATGTCAGGATCATATTGGCCGAGTACTCTGGTGCTGTTCTTGGAGTGTTATCCGCAGTCGTGTACAGGAGAGGCAATGTTTGGAAAAAGGTACTTTTTCGACATATGTATATTTCCATGTTTTACCCGATTTCACTAAAAACTCAAAAATTCAGTAGGAGATACACATGACATTATTTGTATCTTATTTTCAATTGCTAGGTTATTACTCCCTCCTTCCCTTAATATTTGTCACTTTGGCCAATTTTTCATATTTCAAATTATTTGTCATTTCACTATTCCAATGAATAATTAATTGCAATTTTTTCAATTTTGCCCTTTCTCACTCATAATTAATTGAAATATAATTATTTTAAAATCAATTAATGGCATGGGCATTTTAGTGATTTACTATACTTTTTGCTACTATCTATGCATATTTATTGAGTTTCTTAATATGTGTGCAACTAACAAAAGTGACAACTATTGAGGGAAGGAGGGAGTACTTTTCAATTGCATTGACAACTTGACATATATGAAGTGTAGGGACTTCCTTATGGATGCATGTTGAAGTGTCAGTTAAAATACATGCTAAACAGACTTCAATAGCGTGGTTAAAATGTTAAATTAATACCACCAGCTTACCATTAATATTTACCATAGGCCGACTGCTGTCGGAATCAAGAAATGTGGCGTACCATATATTTTTTTGGGAAAAGTGTTGCTCAATCTGTTTACTTGGCCGGCTATTTTAACTCGTTAGAAATTCCTTCTTGTTTGTCAGGTAGGTGGTCTCTTGGCAATGTTGGCATCATTCTACTTCCTGTCTCAAGGATGGGCATTCGCCACGGGATTTCCTTTTTATATCCTTTCCAAATTGAGCTACTCTTAATTTTGTAAAGTTATGTTTAGCTCTCACAATAATACGTTCTTCTGTAATTACAATTTTGACCCAGTTAATGATGAACTTAACTGAAAAATACCATTTAGTGACAGTCAAGATGCAGAGGTTCAGCCGGAAGAAGTTTTAGAAGTTAAAGATATGTTAATTCCACTCTTAGCTGGAATTTTATCTGCGTTAAGAAGAGTGATATCAAGACGTGTCTCTCTTAAGGTATTCACAGTTTTATTTACGGTAAAACTGCAAACCTAGAAAAGAGAAACTAGATTTGACATTTAACTGTCTTATTCTATTATTCCAGAATCAACTTAAAAGGCGGCTTAATGCGATAAGCATTGCTTCTGCTACCTGCTTTCTGTTCCCCGTTGCCATGTGGGACATGATCATTGTGAGTTTGATTTTCTGGCTTGTTTTTTAATTGTAATTGAATAAATACATGTTATTCTTCGTATTACTTGTTTTAATCATTTGTTTCCTTTTATCTCTTAACTCCTCCATTTTCCCATGTGATACAACCATGGCTTGGTCTTAAACCCATCTTTGATTTGCTACTTTTTCGTGTAAAAAAATTCAGGGTTCGACCAGTGTAGAATTGCCATTTTCTGCTTGGGCCTTTTCAAGTTTCGTCCTGTTCGGAATTATCTTGATATTTTATGTGGACAGTATAGCAGAGGAGAGGTAATCCACTGTGTCCTTAAAATGGACTTTCATTTAATTTTTTATTTAATGAATGTAATCTGGTTTATCAACACTAAATGCATAATCGACCTTCTCTGGGATTAATCATTCTCATTGCCTTCTATTCCTTTTGTTTTCCTCCAAAATAATCTGGTGCAAATTTTGCTAGATTAATCTCTGGGGGTTACGCCTTTCGTTTACGAGTCCCAGGATATACCCGGAAGATGGTATGAAGACTATTAACTGCAGAACCCCAAAAGAAAAGGGAAAAAAAACAATCTAATATTACTTTATGACTAATGGCACACTGATTACATGTTGATGAACTTACAATTACACCTGCATGGATGACTACTATCATCCATGCAGTGAGGTTGTATACAATATTAGGTTTCTTGCTTCACTTGAGGTGTGAAGATATTTAGCATCATGCATATCTAAAATATAGACACGTTCTTGTTGTTTTATGAAATTACGTCTGCTGGT
Source organism: Erythranthe guttata (assembly GCF_056151865.1). Classification (NCBI taxonomy): domain Eukaryota; kingdom Viridiplantae; phylum Streptophyta; class Magnoliopsida; order Lamiales; family Phrymaceae; genus Erythranthe; species Erythranthe guttata. Next base: position 4,022,926 of record NC_142540.1, read on the forward strand.
CCTTTTCCATTACATCTGCTGATGTTCTCAATCCTTTTCGATGCCCCTCTAGAAAAACAAAGGTTAACAAAATTATTTTAACAAGTGATTACTTACATCTCTCGTTGTCGTTTTTTAGTCACATTCTTCTATATTTTTAGTGAATATAGGCATTGTATATCAGCACAACTGGTAGCATTTGCAGTTACTTATACCTTGACGTGTTATATATATATTTTTTTATTGAATGAAAATATGAGATACTGTAATCGCCAATCTGCACCGGTGCATGACGTATTGATATTAAGTATTTATTTGCAGATTGCATATGGTGTTTTCATCTCAAAGGCATTTACTGGTTGCTGGTGGCTGCGTCATTATCATGGAGATTGTGTACAAAATGGACTTTTCCCTGCTCGGGTTTTTACTTTGTGCAGCCATTTTGGGCTTTGGTATGAATTGCAGATTTTCTTTCAATTTATTTTTCTTTTGCTAATGAAGATACGGCCTTATGTGATGATTTAATTACACGGGTAAAACCAGGTTCATGATTACTGTAATTGGTTTATAATTAGTTTATAAGAGTGGGATTAGCCAATGTAGTAAGTCCATGATTACTGTAATTATCATGTGTCATTTTTCCTATTGCATGTCTTATTTTCAGGCATACACGAAGCAACTTCTTTGGACCGTAACAGAAAAGATACTCTGCGAAGTTCAGATACATCCGATGGATTTCACGACGACCGAGTTCAGATGTCAGACCTTCCAACATAAAAGCAAGGTCTGCTCTTCGTGCTTTTGATGTAAGTCAATGATCCCAACATATTTTTTTTTCGTTATATAGTAGCAATCACGATAATTATACACATAGGAGTTTGTCCTTTGAGACACTGCTCTATAGTGAAGAGCAAGAAAGTGAAGTTTCTTTTATTTTCTTGCATATTGAGCATTTCTGACATGGCATTCTATGAATCCTTAAAATCAGCAGTAGATCCAAGATGAACAAGCACTCTACAAGGTTATAGTAAGAGCGGCCACAAGCCAATTTTTTCAGACCGGGCAAAATCGGATTAGGAACATCGGCAAACTTTTGAGCTCATTAAGAAAGATGAGAATATTTAGGTATTTGGCCCCGAATATCGGTTAATGTACATATCATGCCCCTCCATTCTTGGTCTTTCCAATTTCACAACCATTATTTTTATACCAACGTTGAAACTGCAATTTTTTTCTCTCCTTTTGATAATTCCTTTCTTTTTATACCTTTTGTGTTCTCTCTCGTTTATCAATTTTTTTTTGGAAGTTGTGTTGCTCTGATTAAGATCGAGTTCATGGGCAGGCGAAGTTTGTTTTGTACAATTCGAATGCAGAACTCGTGTATGTAAAATAGTTTAAACTTCCTATGGTCTTAAAGATTGAAATACAAAAAGGATTGTAGGGGAAAAGCAGTGGTTGTTACAGTAGAGAACAAGTAGTCGTTTTTAGTCTAAATGAATTGATTTAACTGCTTGTAGTTGTAGCCTTTGTAATGAAATGAGCAAGAATCCCAATTGGACAGAACAGCAGGCAAAGTGAAACTGAATGTCTAGTCTCTATGTTGTCCTTGATCCCCTCTAAATATACCTGCCTGTGTTTAATTTCAAAAAAAAGCAATTCTTCATCACTCTCAGTGTGTGTTTTTGTGTGTGTTTTGTAGAGAGAGAGAGAGAGAGAGAGAGAGAGAGAGAGAGAACCTTGCAGCAAATAGATCCACAGCTAACAAATGAATCCAAGCAGAAGCCAATGTCATCTCGGCGGAGAACATCTTAGCTATACCCGGTAGCTGAACCACATGCGTAAAATTCACGATGCATTTTCATCAAATATTTTCAAGAAGTCTTAATTACGGAACATTATCGAAATCGGATACTCTATTTAAGTAGAAAAGAAAAAGGAAAAACAAACCTCCGGTAACCAGTATTTACTTGCAAACATGAGACGAATCGTCTCGGGTGTCCACGACAGGTAAAGTAGATAACCGTATAGTACACCAAGAACGATATACGGTATACTACTCGCCACTAATTTCTTCGTCTGCGTATCAATAAATAGAAACCAACTTAATTTTTAAACCATTATTTTAGACAATGAGAAATTTACATACCGATAAGGAAAAACAACATAAATTGAGTCTAAAAAAACAATGAGAGATGCTTACAAACTCGGCTCGAGGAGCAACAACCATGGAAGTGTAGAATGGAAGAACAGCTATCGTTCCCAAAGTGAAAGCACTACTCGCGATCTGAGAAGTTCCCACCCCTGCAACGAACCGTAAACAAAACTTCGATTTCTATCAATTCATCGACATAAGTAGGCATTTAACAAACAAAATCGAGGAAAATCACGAAATTGGGTTTGAAGTATAACGAAAACCATTACATGAAGCATATACCGCTGATCTTCTCCTGCAAATTTTATTTCTTCCAAGACTCGTTCTTCCCATGGTTCTTGGTACTACGAATGGTTGGCCAAATAGTTCAGCGTTCATTTTTGTAAGAGAAAATGCACATCTTCTTCGACTAATTTGTTTACACGAGTTTCTAGAGGGTAATCTGGGGCATTGGTCAATCTACAAGCACATTCTAAAACTGTTAAAAGAATTTAGAACTTTCAAGAAGTACAGAATCTCGAGTGGACGAAACTAGCTAGTGAAATGCAGTACCTCTAAAACGACATCGAAAACTAAAAATCTCGGGTTCGAGTATTCTAAAACAAAATGCCTAAATACTAATAAATAAAATACCTAAATTCAAGAACAGTGAAAAAGGGTTCAGTTTTGGTTTCGGTTTCGGTTTTTTAAAATGAAAAAAAAAGAAGCCCAAATGATGAAATATAGAGCAGCAGCATATATATGCATCAAATTCCATTAGGGACCAATTTGTAATTAAAAAAAACATAAATCATAAGAAAATGGAAGCAAGAATTTAGACAATGCATATTATTATCCTTAATAATAGTGGGAGAGAGAAATGAAACGACAGCCATACCTTGAGTTGAGAGCTGGAAAAGCAAGAAGATAACGCCATTCAAAACTATAGAGAGAGAGAGAGAGAGAGAGAGAGAGAGAGAGAGAGAGAGAGAGGGAGAGAGGCCCCAGAAAATGTATTTCTAGAAGAAGAAAGCAGAATTTGCAGTTGCTTCATTCAACTGAACAAAAAAAACTGACATTATTAATATAACTAATTTATATCATGTGAAGAAACAATTAATATTAATTATGACAGAGTGAAATAAGACAAGTTTGATTGGGTCTTCCATTTAAAGACCATGTGTGTAACAGTGTTAAGTGTGTTCTGTGTTAATAAAGAAACACAGAGCATGTTTCTAGGTGTCGGTGTGTTGTATCTACATATATATATATATATATTGATTGAAGTTTTAGCGAAAATCTGAAGAGGCAAGGTTATCGGGTGAAAACGGTGTCGTCTTCTTCCACGTTTTCATTTTGATGATAAACCTACCTCCATATTGCTTTCACATGGCTTTCTCACACTATCTTGTGCAGCCATGTCGGATTGTCCACGTGGCGCACATGCCAGCACCAGCTCACCACTACTTCGACTTTGTATTACTTTATCCTTAACACCGTTCGCTGTTAGTTGTCACACATTTGCCCTTAACACCGTTCGGTCTAAGCTCTGAAATTACAAAAACATCACACCTCTCAATTTAAATAATTATTAGAAAACAGAAAATAAATAATTTTTTTAAAAAAAAAATCAAGACAACCAGAAAGTATAGTCCACGACGGCCACCGCAATTTATTTTTATTTTTTATAATTTTCTTTTTTATAGTTATTTAAACTGGGAGGAGTGATTTTTTTTGTAATTTTCAGACCTTAGACCAAACGGTGTTAAGGTCAAAGGTCTGAAAACTAACAACGAGAGTCACATTGAGACAATTTTTCAAGTGCAAGGGGGCAAATCGATGCAATCGAGAGTGGAATGAGATAAAATAATATTGAGGCAAAGTACATAGGGTAAAAGTGGAATTTATCTTAAAAAAGTAATCTTATATCTAAGAACATCTAGTGGAGATGCTTTAGTCCTCCATCACAAGTTCTAACTTCTAATGCAATTCGTAAAATATTTAAACTTTAAACTACCCCTAAATAAAAAATATAGTTAAATTTACAAACAAGTCCTAAAGTAAGTTTGAATTACTAAAACCCTCTAATTGTTTCTGAAACTATCCCATTGTTAGTCCAAATTATTACTATGAAACTAGATGAAAATACACAAATAAGTTATTACAATCATCCCATCAATTATGTAATAACTTACACATTCATCCTTGCAATAATATAATGTCAAATTTATCTAAGAGAGGGATTTTTTCGTAAGAAAATACATAGTTGAGGAGGGTAATTGTAATTATCCAAATAAGATATTTTTTTTTGTAATTTGACATTACCTCAAGGAATGGCTGTAATTACGTGGAAGTTTCAACTAAACTTCAACTAAAAGCTTAAATTGGAATTAGACCTAAAGAAAATATATTATTTTTTGGAAGAAACAAATCTATTCCAATTATGTTAAAGAAATTTTGGAAAAAAATGGACATTGAAATAAAAAGGCTTGTTTCAAAAGAAAAAAAAATAATCGGATCAAAATCATCAAAATTTCAAATTCCACAGATATATAATGTAAAATGTATGATGTTTTGAATTATTTTAGAAAATTAAAATCGAATCGGAAAAAATCCAGAAATCAGTTTTTGGAATTCGGAATGAAAAGTATTGTTCCACGTTCAATAATTTTCGAATAGAAATCGTCGAAATTTCAGAATCCCTTGATATTCTGTTCTGAGTTATTTTAGAAAATTAAAATCGAAACAGAAAAATTAGAAATCAGTTTTTGGAATTCAAAATGAAAAGTATTGTTCCGATGTCGAAAATTTCCAAAATCGAAATCGACGAAGTTCAAAATTCCCTGTGCAAATTTTCAGCCCTAGTTTCACAATCCAAGACAATTTCTGAACACCAAATTTTCTGATCCTATTGTACAGAATATATCAAGAATCAATAATAGTATGAAGTTTTCTATACAATGTTTTAAATATCTAGAACACACACACACACACACACAACACACACACACACACACACACACACACACACACACACACACACACATATATATATATATATATATATATATATATATATTATTAGCAATGGCTATCAAGCCAAGATATAATATCACCAAAAACCCGTAGTATCATTTCATCGGGTTCTCCCTCGAGCAAAGAGTGAGATGCATCCTCGTATAAATTAAGCGTTTTGTCTGTGCTCTTAGCCTTTTCGTACAATTCCTTGCTTACCGATGGATCGGTCACTTTGTCGTTTTTCCCATGCAAGATTAACAATGGCAGAGATACCTATATACAAATTGTAAAGAAATGCAGGATATCCAACTTTAGTAACACTATACCATACATACATGAATATTATGATTATTATTAATATTATGCAATTACCTCAAAATTTTAATTTCCATTTCAAATTAAATCTTTAATTTACCTTGTCTAGTTGCTGCTCAATCTCTTGTGTGGTCTTTAACAACTCCAATGCTGTCCTTAATCTCGGTTTATGCTTGTAAGCGACGACATTATACGCCGTCTTAATTTATCATAATCCAATTAATAAAATGATGTTACCAATTAAATCCCATCACACAAAATTATAAAATAAAAAAAATAAATAAAAAAAAAAACCTGTTCTCTCTTCTTGACATCTCGGAACGCCAGCTCAGCTAAATCCTTCTGCGGAACGAGCTTATGTTTCGGAAGCAATTTGGCTACTCCGGTTAGAATTTGAGTTACTAGCCATGGTGGAACCATGTCATCTGCAATCTAGATTAAAAAAATCTTACATATATATCAATTAATCCGATAAATCGATGATTATATTCTCGAGGAATGCTTTAAATTTTACCTAAATACGCTATGTAGATCGAAAGTAATTTTATTATATATTTTATTTTTTCTATTACCTTGCACATTGGTGCAACAAGAACGGCACCATTCCAAGAATCGGGTTGTTTTAGGTGCACCTTTAGGGCTACTGCTCCACCCATAGATTCCCCGAAAATAAAACTCGGCAGCGTTCGAAAATTTGGATTTCCTATAAATCAACGACACTAATTACAAGCGTTCAAGAATTCGAGACGGAAAATATATATTTTTTTTTCTTCTCAAAGTGCAATGTGTAAAACTCAATATTAGTGAATTTTTTTCCGAATTTTGTGGCAGAGCGTTAATAAAAACAATAACTTTAGCGCGACGAACTACATACGAAAACGAAAAGATGAAAATCGAATATCGCACAATACGCAATTATGTTAATAATAGTACCTTTCACTTTAGAATAATGCTCAATGACGTCATCGACTATCCAATCGAACTTCGGAACATAGCCATGTAACCCTTCCGATAGACCAAACCCAGGGTAATCCATCGCGAAAACTCCGTAACCCGAACATGCTAATTTTCTTGCAATCCCTACAAACAATGCATATATTAAAAAAAATAATAATAACAATAATTTAATTATGTAGTTGTATTTATATATATGAGGTACATGCCTTCGAAGAAAAACGTGCATGTATCGCCATAACCGTGACAAAAACAAAGCACTGCTTTGGGGGAAACTTCTTCCGGAAGCCAGCTTTTCGCGAAAATTTCCAACCCTCTCGAATTCACCTCGTACGACTGCCGTAAATTCGATTGTGCTCTTTAGTATTACAATTTAACTTGAATTTAAACACATGATTGAAATATTGCAGTAGGGGCTTTCGTGGAATTTCCATGGGTAAAAATCGAATGTAAATTAAAAAGAACATTTTACTACCTCCATCATCTTCAATCCATCACATGGCATCTTCAGGACATGTAAATTCAAATTCAGATTCAGATTCAAATGCAGTAACTGATTATCATTTCTTCACAATTAGGTACCTTGAACAACATATGATCAATGGAAAGCTGAATGTGCTTGAAAGCATCACGTGCACGGCGCCTGGGGCCCACGTGGTCCATGTCAGCATCTAGAATCTTCTGCAGATCCTCACTCAAACTCACACCCTCGAATTTCACACTCTTCTTACCCATCGCCGCCACCTTCACACCTCTCCCACCACAAAACTTGGGCTTCACTACTTCTGCTTCATGCCCATATATATATATTTATTTATTTTCAAGATTAATTTTTTTTTTGAATAATAAAAGTATTTGAAAATAATAATAATAATAATAAAGAAAGAAAGAAATCTAGAAAATCAAGGTTATTGTGGGATTTTTGTTTTACCATTAATGAAATAAAGCTTTGCAGATTTCAATGCCATCTGGAATTGCAAATTGCAATCATGGAATATATATATATATATACATGTTTGTGTATGTATAATTTGGATTCGTGTTTGGTTGGGGGGATTTCATCTCACTCAAACTCTTATCCATCTTTCATGGGTATAAATGTTTTGGATGGTTGAGGAAACTCCTGCCATTTAATAATTATTTAATTAAGGGTAAATTACAACCTCTCCTGAATAATTGTTATATTGCGAAAAACCCCCTGAGTAATTATAATTATGTCTCAATTATGAATCTTCTTACACGCCCAACCTTATGGTATCAAATTCAATATAATCTTCTAGATTATGTGGAATATTCTCTAGTTTGTAATCGTTTTGTGCAAAAATGCAGTTTCTGATGCACTACAATCTGATGTATAGAAGCCAAAAACACATCTTATGATCATCTTGCTTCAAAATGTGGAGTTCGAATAGGATAAAACATGTACAAAATATAGAATATTCTATATAATATAAAAGATTCCACTAAACTTGGCACCGCAAATGTGGACGTGTAAGGTGATTTATAATTGAGGGGTGATTGTAATTAGCCAAACAAAAAGGAGTTTTCGTAATTTGACCATACCTTATGATCGTGGTTGTAATTTATCCAAGAAAGAAATACTAAATTTTGTAAAAGCCCAATAATCAACGCAAATGGTACTCATCCCAGCCTCCTATTGGGTCAAACCTATCCGAAAATTAGTGCTATGTGAAATAAAAGGCCCAATCAATTTTTGTTTATGAATATATTTTAAAAAAGCTAGTATTTTTTTTTTTCCGCCGGCGGTGTACGAGTTAATATTTCAAAAGTGAAAGTTAGAGAATTAATAGACAAAATAATAATAATAATAATAATAATAATAATAATAATAATAACAAGTATGCTGCCTAGAACACGTGTGTTGGTAAAATCTAACTGAAAAATAAGAGATAAAAAAAGGAAAAAAAAAATTGGGGTAATCACAAAAAAGCCCATGACAAGAGCACTTAATTAAAAGAGGGACATCCAACTTTTTGTCTTCCAAATAAATCCACCCCATTCAAACTTATTTGCAAATAAGGAAAATTCCTTTATATATACTAAAATTCAACTCCAATTTCATGATTTACACCCCAATTTAGCCCAATTTCATCAATTAACCAATTTTAACCCTAATTTCAATTTTGACCCCAATTTTAACCCTAATTCTTATCAATTCCACCCATTATGCTCTAACTTCTTAAATATTACACATTGACCCCGGATTTAAACAAATATATCACATTAACCCCCAAAACTTTTTTTTTTCAGAAAATAAATTTTTTTTCTAAAATATTTTTTTTCCGGCCAGATTCCGGCGTTGACCGCCGGAGACCGCCGGTCTCCAGTGTTGACTTTTTTTTTTTTTTTTTTGAATTTTTGAATTTTTGTTTTCCTGAAATTTTTTTCCGTTGACCGCCGGGTCTCCGGCGTTGACTTTTTTTTTTTTTTTTTTTTAATAATTTTGTTTTTTCTTAAAAAAAATATTTTAATTAACTTTACTGTCTTGGCTGCTAAATTACTGTCTCCGGCAGCTATTTAACTGTCGGAGACAGTAATTTAACTATTAATTGACTGATTTTTTTTTTTTTTCCTTCAAAAATATTTTAATTAATATTACTGTATTCGTTGCTAAATTACTGTCTCCAACAGTTATTTAACTGTCGGAGACAGTAATTTAACTGTTAATTGACTTTTTTATTCTTAAAAAAAATATTTTTAATTAATATTACTGTATTCGTTGCTAAATTACTGTCTCCAACAGTTATTTAACTGTCGGAGACAGTAATTTAACTGTTAATTGACTTTTTTATTCTTGAAACAAATAATTTTAATTAATATTACTGTATTCGTTGCTAAATTACTGTCTCCAGCAGTTATTTAACTGTCGGAGACAGTAATTTAACTGTTAATTGACTTTTTTTTTTTTTCCTTACAAAAAAAATTATTTTAATTAATATTACTGTCTTGTATGTTAAATTACTGTCTCCAACAGTAATTTAACTGTCTTAGACAATAATATTAATAATATTACTGTTCGGAAAAATAATATTCATAATATTACTGTCTTGACTACTAAATTACTGTCTCTGACAGTAATATTACTAAGAAAAGTCAAGACAGTAATATTAATTAAAATATTTTTTTTCTAAGAAAAAACAATTCAAAAAAAAAAAAAAAAAAAAGTCAACGCCGGAGACCGGCGGTCAACGCCGGAATCTGGCCGGAAAAAAATATTTCAGAAAAAAAATTATTTTCTGAAAAAAAAGGTTTTGGGGGTTAATGTGATATATTTGTTTAAATCCAGGGTCAATGTGTAATATTAAGGAAGTTAGAGCATAATGGGTGGAATTGTTAAGAATTATATTATTGAGGGTATTTTAGACTAAAGACATGGGAATGGGCTTAATTGAGAGACTGTTTTTTTTGTGGACTAAAATGCATTTAAGTCCCATGTGATGGGCCTTTTTGCCATTTGCCCTAAATAATTATCCGAGTGGATTAAATTTTGCTTGCAGATTTACAGAATTGATTTGCGGACGAAAAATAAGAAATAATTTACAAAATTACGAATATGCCATTAGAATATTTATGTTGAACTAACATTAATTGCATTTATATAAGACTGCGGCACTAAAAAATTTCGTGTTAAATCACATAAATATTGGCTACTATTTTGTTTTATCAGCAACGAAAAATAACATAGTACGTAGAAGTTTTACGTACACAGTACATTAGGTGATTTAAGTCCCGTTTGTTTAAGTTTATTTTAAACAACTAATAATTTCTTATATCTAATAAGTTTTTTTAAAATCAAATAATATATTACATCTTATTTTTAAAGTATTTGAATAAGTTCTTAAACATTTTTTAAAATCATTTGAACAACTTAATACTTTAGCCAAACACACGTTAAGATTCAGCTCACATGGCCCGATTGCCGTCACCGGTTATACTATCTATAGAAATTCAGAACAAACTTTCAGGATCAAAAAATAACTATAGTGACTGTCAAAGTCAACACTTCTCTAATATAAGTAAACGTGTTGTTTCGTTAAACACAATTTGCAGAACACCACGTGTAACAATATATGCGGAAACCAGAGCAATTGATTGGTTATTGTTTATACACGTGGCGAAAAGACATTGCCATAATCAAATTAATTTGAATTCTCTACTACTATTTAAACTTTTATTAAATTTTTTGTTATTTCAATAATCTATTTTACGTGAATATCATAATATCATCAGATACTATGTATTATTGACATATAATTAACGCAATAACATAATCTTTCATCATAATTGCAAATAAAAGTATATGGTAAATTACGTAAATCTCTGGGATAAAGTTAAATTACGATAAAACCCTTCTATATTTGGGTAATTACAATCGCCCTTTAACTATAAATCTTATTATACGTTCATCCTTGCGGTGTCAAATTTAGAGAAATATTCTAGATTATGTGAATTATTCTCCAGTTTGTACTCGTTTCATCAAATTCAAGCTCCATGCACATTTTTAAACAAATCATAAGATGTGTCTCTTGACTTATAAATATCAGATTGTGGTGCATCATAAACAATTTTTTTTTTTGTGCACAAAAAGAGTACAAACTAGAGATTATTCCACGAAAATCTAGAATATTCTATTGAATTCGGGTGGACGTGTAATAAAATTCATAGTTGATGGGTAGTTGTAATTATTCAAAACATGAGGATTTTTTTTGTAATTTGACCTTATCTCAGGGGTGTCCGTTAGAGAAAAATTATAATTTAACAAAAATAAAAATAAATAATGGTATGTGTATTTCCAAATTTGCCCCTATCACTTGTTCTATATGCTAACTTGTCCCTATACAATATACATGTAAAGTTTTCCTTGTAAAGTTGGCTTGTTTCCCCGAAAATAATCCACCTGCCATATTTCTCTCCCAAAAATCGTACTACTTAATTCACCCTAAAAAGGTTTATCGTACAAACAAATAAATCACATGTTTGATGTGAATGTGTATAATATATATCTGAAGAAATGAATTGGTGCGAAAAACCGGTGTCAATGGGTCGGATCGTTTGCCCCAAACCTCGTCGGGCCGGGCCAACCTCCGTCGTCAGCCCTTCCATGGTGCCTTTGAGAGTTCACATTCGGTAATTGATTTGTTTACTTTTATTTTTTTTTTCAATTTTTTTTTTCTGCGAGCCGTAAAAAAATTGTTGTTTATATCGAAGGGCAGATTTGTTCGGTTTTTTTGTTGATTTATTTCTCTGATGGAACAGTGACGATGCTGAGTTGAAAGCCGGTGCTGAATTGCTTGGGTTAATCCTCCAAAAGGTAGATTTCGTTTTGTGATTTGTTCATGATTTTGGATTCTGCGATTTGAATTCACAGTAGATTAATTGATCTGTAAATTTTATTTTATTTTGATGTAACGATTGATTTACATTGTTTACTCTGTGTGTGTGTGTGTGTGTGTGTGTGTGGAATGTGAATCGTGCATGGATCGATTGATTTACATGATGTTTTCATTTTAATTTTTTTCGGTTTTTCCTTTCGGAATGTTATGTGTGAATTGGGATCGAGTTCTCAAAGTGTTTGTGTAAATGCTTCTTAAAAAGTTTTCGGATTTCCTATCTGTTGATTTTGGTTTGTGAGTTGTGACTGATGAATTTTCAGTTAAATGTTTTTCGATGAATCATATGCTGTGTTCATGATTAAACCTCATTCAGGTAGGTTGCGTCACTAGTATAAAGACTTCAGAAATATTAGAATGTTTCGATTGTTGATCTGGCCTTTCTGTAGCGAATAGATATTCGTTGGAATAAACATAGCTGCAAGCATTTAAAGTGATGATTTTTATCCATTTGTTATTTCATCGACTTATTGATTCGTTCCCTTTTCTTGCGAACGTGACAAGTTATTTTATGGCTTTTGAGATCTAGAAAGATAACACGAGTTTCTTCATTAATCGGTGTTAATTGTTTGAGCATATCGTTTTTTACCTAATTAAATATTGCGTTTATTGTTAATAGGAGGATCTGAAAGCAGAGCAAAATTCTTCGCCGTTTCTGTTTGGATCTCCTCCATGCAGAACGTCGAATCCTGTAGTACAAGACAAACATTTTGGTGTTGGAACGTTTGCGTCCACATGCAAATCCCCTACAGATTCTGCTTTTCAACGATTGGCTCATCATACACGAGAGCACGTCGGGAAGAAACAAGAACCTGTAAGAGTGGAAGGTTTTAACTGTCAAAGCGCCGTTCATTTTCCACGGCGAATAATTCATTAACTGTACATAGTGAATGAATATTTGATGTGTACTGAAGGACGAAGGGGGGGACGATGAAATAAAAGAAGAAAAAAGCAATGAAAATTTGCTGTTTTAGAAAATAGTTTAGTTGAAATCGTACATATAATTTCGATGGGATAGTCGGAGCTTTTCTCGATGCCTTTGTAGTAAGTAGTCTAGTGAAAAGGTAATTTTTTGAGACAATTCTTAGTTATAACTGGGTTTTCCTAATTACTCCCAGAGGAGATACTTTGTAAACATTTTACTTGTAAATATAATAAAAGTTTACTTTTTTAGCTTCTTCAGGTAACCTATTTATGAAAAATTCTTTTCATTTGTTGTGTTAACGGGTTTTGTAGACGCTACACTCGAATGAAATATATTGGGTAGTTTTTGCGTAAAATACGAGAGTATATATATGTGCATGCGTATACGGTGCAATAATATCTGGTAGACTTCACCACGTGTAGTACAAGACTAAAAAAAAACCGTTTTAACGGTCGTTGCAACGAATGACTAGGATCCGAATATTTCTAAATAAATTCCTTCATTCTTAAAGAAACATGCTCACAAATACTACCACAAATCAAACACTCGAAAAACGAAAAAAAAAAAAAAAACCTCACTAGAAAACAAACATCTTTTAAGTTTTCGGCATAGTTGTTCCGATTAGAACACAATACCAAATACGTAAACAAGAAAAATAAATGACGATACAGAGATAGTGAAAGTCGGCAAATAGTTTTTTAGTAGCCTTCGGGTTTGTATGCAATGAAACTGATCGACTGGACCTGGCGCACGTTATCGAAACCGATGATTCTAATGAATGCAGAAGGGTAAGTCTTCTTCGCATCGTCAAGCTCCCTAAGCACTTGTGCTGAGTCAGTGCACCCGAACATCGGAAGCTTCCACATCGTCCAGTATCTTCCATCGTAGTACCCCGGTGAGCTGTTTTACTCTCGGTACACAAAACCGTGCTACACACGATAACAACCCACAAAATAATTTAGTAATTATATAATATAAAAATATTTTATAATTTTCAATGATATTTAATCAACCGCACATACCTCGAGCTCGAATTCAATGCAAGGAATTAATTTCTCGCGGAGAAGGTAGTCGACTTCCTTGGCTAGTTCCTCATCCGTTAGAGGTGGGAGGTACGATAGTGTCTCGTACTTCTTGTTGTTCACTGTGGGCCACACCTGCATAGTTGTTTCGCAAGTATTGTTTTTTTTTTTTTCGTGTTCGGAGGGGTAAAATGGACATTTCGATTCCTATTTGAAGAGGCTATGGAACTGAGATTGATCTAATTTTTTTGTACATTGTGGGATGAAATGATTTTGATGATATACTATATATATTAATGCAATCTTTAACAAATGTGTAGTATATATGTTAGATTATAAATACTATATTATATACTAGTTAATTAATATATAGATTGCATTAATGTATATAGTATAATGAGGATTTTGATGAGTATTAATTTCTTTTTTTGGAGGGAAAATCCTCATTATTTAAAAAAAATAAAATAATAATACATATAAATTTTGGATATATTTGAGATGTGTTCAACTTCAACATCTCGTTTGGATGACCCACACTAAAAAATAAAAAATAGTACTAGGTTGAATAAAATAATATTTTAATTAATTTAATAGATAAATAAAAACTAAATATTTTTTTTTAAAAAAAAATGACCAATTAATTTAATTTTTACTTCTTTCGCAACTCCAATATATATATAATAAAATACAAAATGAACATTACCTTCATACATTGCACTCTTCCACCATTACTGGCGAGAGAAGTAATGTCATCGGACTTTTTCGTGGCGGCGACAGGGAAAGCGGAGGCGGACTTGAGGCCGGTGAAAGGAGCCACCATGGTAGCCTGAGTAGGGGTGGCGCGTGCAGCAACCACGGCGGCAGAGGAGATAACTGAGGATGCCATTTATTTCTTTCTTTTAATTTGCTACTCAATTAATTAATTCTCTTGTGGGGTTATGTTATATTAAAAACTTTACACTATGGTATCAATTTATAGTGGGATTTAGGCATAATTGCATGCAAAGTGACAAAATAATTGAAAATTGACCGATCATTGGTTATTTCTTGGCCAATAATCGGATTATATGGTTTAATGTCACCATACAATATTTTGGTGGTAGAAATTTTATTTTGGAGGTTTAGCCTTATCAGCAGGCGCCACGTATTAGCTTGCCACGTGGCATGGGATTAGCAATCTTATCTAATCAAGAAACAAAATGAAAATGGGAGGATAGGAATTTGGGAGGGGTTAAATTTTTAAATTTTGTTTGGCTAATTATGGGACTACTACATACATCTTTAGTTAGTTAAGTCAAATGTGTATTAGTTGTTCTCTATTAGTTGAAATTAATTGAACTTATTCACCAACTACATTTCTCAAATCCAAAATTTTCGATTCGATTCATGTACACTTTGTTAACCACACGCCTGCAAAATATAAATATGAGACAAGAAATGTAGGAACAAATAAATTTATTATCAAAAATAAAAATGGGATTACGATTCCCGTAATTTCCCCTGATTCCTCTCCTAATTCGATTCAAGGGCTTATAAACTTGTTGTTGAATCGAATAAACATAAACACCTTGAATTCATATATGTAATGAATTCGCTGCCGAGACTGAAGAGTTGAGCTTGGAATTCGATATTTGTCTATGTGAATTTGTCTTTTTTTTTTTTTTTTTTTTTATTTAATGCACCAGGCTTTCTTTTACACGCACAAGCTAGGATTTTCTTGTTTTGAAGCATGAGTCGGGACATTTATAAAGCCCAAATATATTATAAACTTTGAAATTATTCTCCTAAATATTGTCATGAAATCCAAAGTCATTGATTTGCAAATTGCAACCTTATATATGTTGTTCTATGCCTTGCTTGAATTGGTTGAATTATTTATTTCAAATTTACAATAGTCTATCTATAAGCTTGTTTGGGTGATTGATTACACGTCCAATGGATCTCGAGTTTTTAATTACTGTTTTTTTTGTCTGATAATTTTAAATCATTAGTGCAGTTAAATATAAAAAATTACATAATTAGTGATAGTGAAATGCTCTTTACGGTTTAAAAATTGCTATTTACCGTTCAAAACAAAAAATATTTTATCTCTCTACTAAGAATGATAAAGTTCAAAACAAAAAAACACTGCACTGTCGGGCGCCCGAGATGGGCTTTTAAATGTTTAGCCCATTTTTTTCGATCGAAAAGACGGAATTTTCACCTCGTTATGTCCGCTATCCAGATCTTCATCCGATGAACTCATTTATGTTGGTATATCACACCAATAAGAATGATTTGTCATGAAATCGCCTTGAGAGCGTTTTTTTTTAGAGAGAGAAAGAGAGAGAGTCTTTGAACGGTAAATAACAATTTTCAAACCGTAAAAAGCAAATCCCTTAGTGATATGGGCTAGGTCGCTATAATAAGCTCAATGGGCTTATAAAGCACACCGTGCAATGAATTGTTCTAGCTTCCACGATGAAGCCCAACTCGGAGAGCAGTTCTTATCGTTTTTAATTTTATAAAAAAAGGGGTAAATTATAACCACTCTTGAGAGATATGGTCAAATTACGAAAATCTCCCTTCTGTTTGGATAATTACAACCACCCCCTCAACTATAAATCTTCTTGCACGTCCATCCTTGAAGTTTAAAATTTAGTGGAATTTTCGAGATTACATGGAATATTATCACTTTTGTACCCGTTTTATCCCATTCGAATCTACATTTTGAAACAAGACGATCATAATATGTGTTTTTTGGCTTGTAAATATCAGATTGTGATGCATAATTGTATTTTTACACAAAACGAGTACAAACTAGAGCACATTCCACGAAATCTAGATGGTTATGTTGAATTTGACACCATAAGGGTGGAGGTGTAAGAAAAAAATCATAGTTGAGGGGGTAGATGCAATTATCCAAACAAGAGGGGTTTTTCGTAAATTTACCATACCTCAGGGGTGGTTGTAATTTAACCAAAAAAAAGAGAGAGGGGGAGAGAGAGAGGGGGAGAGAGAGAGGGGGAGAGAGAGAGAGAGAGAGAGAGAGAGAGAGAGAGAGTACCACATGAATAAAATGTAGGATAAATTACGGCCACTCCCCCTGAAGTAAGTCTAAATTACGAAAGCCCCCCTTATGTTTGGGTAAGTTCTCACACGTCCACCTTATTGTGTCAAATTCAACTGAATGTTCTCTAGTTCGTATTCGTTTTATGCAAAAATAAAGTTTTTGTTGCACCATAATCTAATATTTACAAGCCAAAAGATACATATTATGATTATCTTGTTTGAAGATATGGAACTCGAATGGGATAAAACGAGTACAAATCGAAAAATATTCCACATAATCTACAACATTCCACAAAATTTGGTACCACAAATGTGGACATGTAAGAAAATTCATAATTAATAGATGGTTGTAATTATATTACTCAAATAAAATAGGTATTTTAATAATTTAACCTTATCTCGTAGAATGGCCATAATTTACCCTAAAATGTCTAACTAATTACTAAGCCTCAGAAGTCTAGAATTTATGATCAACTATTTTTGCTCCCATATATAAAAACGTGGTAACGATTAATAATATAATACAACAAGTAATAAATATAGAATAGCAACCAAATTTGATTCTAGCCAGTCAGCACTTAGCACAATTCATGAAATTATGCGTGTTTTAAAACAAAAAAAATATTGTACCACAACTTGCCTAGTAGCATGATTCGTGCGTTATTCGGTGGATAATCACTTTTGCACCAAAAAAGCCGAAATTATGGTAACTCAACGGCCCGTTAAGGTAGCGGACCCGAACCTGGTGCCCACAAGGAACCAACCCTCAGTGGAGTTGAAATTCCCACACTGCGGCCCGTTAAGGTAGCGGACCCAGACCTGGTGCCCACAAGGAACCAACCCTCCACACTGCGGCTGCCAGGATTCGATCCTAGGACATTGCACCAACTTACCACCTCCGAAACCAGTTGAGCTACACCCATGCGGGCGTGGTGATGCGATCTCTCGAGTATCATAAATATTTCTCTACTGAACGTAAGATCTATTCTTTAATATTTTTCTCTTCATTCAAAACCCTAGCACAAAACGACTATTTAAAGATAATAAAACCCTAGAATCCTAATCTAACTAGGAAAGATAATTACCTAAACTAATTAAATACCTAATAATCTCCTAACCACTACTAACTCACGGCCATCTATAACCCTAAACAACTATTCTAGTTAATTAATAATTAAATAATGACTAACTAATAATTAACGATATATTAAATAATAATATATCGTATCAAACCACCCCTCTTGAAATGAACCTTGTCCTCAAGGTTCCAATAATTGCAGCTCTCTCTTTTGCGCTTCCACCTGTGTTTGACTACATCGAATTGCGTCCCGAGTGAATCCGAAAAACATGACGAACGATCAAGATTTTTACCACATTGTTTAGGTTGATCGAACGAACTCCTCAAGGCTTTTGGGAAAATTCTCAATATTTTTCCCGATAAAAAAGCCTCTTCAATTACCTTTTCAGATTCCGGTTCATTCACAATCACCAATTCTTGTTCGTCTTTTTTCCTTTCAACAACATGAAAATCTCCCAATATCCATTGTAGTTCTTCATTCTCATCTGTGGTTAATTCCTCATCTTCGTCCCAAATTATCTCTGTTAACTCCGATTCTTCTTCTTTCGGCTCTTCGTCCCACTTTATATCAGTTGAATCTGATTCTTCTTCTTCCGGCGAACTCACAAAAAATTGGGGTTCTTTGAAAAAATCACCGTCGTCCTCTTCCTCTTCCTTTTGCGGTAGGCTTGGCATTGGCGGCGGCGGTGGATCTTCGAAAAAGTCATCATCATCCTCGTCCTCTTCCTCCAGCGATAGGCTCGGCGGCGGCGGTAGTGGTGTTGTTGGTCGGCGGTGGCGGTCTCTTCGGCTCTTATGTTGGCGCCGTCCTTGACTTTGTTCGAGCAGTTTTTGGAGACCAATCCGTATCTCCTCCACGGATTTTTCCAATCGCTCTAAACGTTTTCTCTCGGACGACATAATTTCGCAAAGTGTTGATGTAATCTCAACTTTGCTCCAGCGTAGCTTTGATATAATCTCTGCCTTGCTAACGAAGCGTTGGTGTTAATCGCAACTTCGCTCTGATACCAATTGATGCGATCTCTCGAGTATCATAAATATTTCTCTACTGAACGTAAGATCTATTCTTTAATATTTTTCTCTTCATTCAAAACCCTAGCACAAAACGACTATTTAAAGATAATAAAACCCTAGAATCCTAATCTAACTAGGAAAGATAATTACCTAAACTAATTAAATACCTAATAATCTCCTAACCACTACTAACTCACGGCCATCTATAACCCTAAACAACTATTCTAGTTAATTAATAATTAAATAATGACTAACTAATAATTAACGATATATTAAATAATAATATATCGTATCACGTGGATAATCACTTTTTGTTTTTAGGGTTGATTGCTAAAAATTTGGATGTCAATTCAAGAATTAAATAGTTTGAATATTTTAAGTTTTAACCTTTTCTTAAAATAAAAAAAAAATTGTACTGAACCTAATTGTTCGATTTTACATTAATGTGTGGAGATTAGCGATAAAAATTCACCTAGCGTAATCTTCACCGCATTTAACATGCAACTAACCTTAATCCAGTTGGCTTATTCATTAGATTGAGTTTATGTGATTTAAAATACTAAATATTCCCAAAAGTTAGTAACCAGGTGCGTGCAACCCATAGAATTGGACCATTCATATCTAAACACTTGTAATAAAATATAATATAATCCTAGTGGTAAGTGGATATACCTAAATTATTACTACAATAATACTAAATTAAATCCCAATTTGGGGGGTTTAGGTCAAAAACCGACCCCTTGAGAAATGCAATAGTCATCTTGTGAGTTCAATTAATTAATTATTTAATTTAATTAACAACATGATTTAATTTTGAAGTCAAATAATGTGATCTCCGAAACTTTTATGAGTCCTTTTCCTCCAAAATTCTCAGCGGCAGCCCACGTGTAAAAAATTGTTTTCGGGGAGTCAATTTACTTCTCTATTTAATTAGTAAAAATATTTCACTTTTTAAAGCAATAATACTCAATTAATTGGGAACAATTTTTTTTTTTTTTTATTATTTGTATGAAGAAACCGCAAATAATATAATATAATATAATATAAGTGCACTAAAACTTACTTTTTTTAATAATAGTTTGCAACACTTTTGTATAATAGTTTGCAAAGACGATTATTTTCTTAAACAATGATTTCAGTGGATGATTAAACGTTTGATAGTAATGCAGCGTCCCCGGCTTATTTTTAAGAACATTCATGATTAGATCTTAATCTATTATTTAAATCATAGACAGATAATATATAGGCAAATTATGGTCACCCGTCTTAGTTATGGTCGAATTATGAAAACCCCGTCCTGTTTAGGTAATTGTAGTCATTCTCTACTCTATATTATCTTACGAAAAATCCCCTCCAACGGTAAATTTTAGGGATGTCAATTCGGTAAAAACCGAATCGAAATTTCAGTACGCCAACATTTCATATTGTTTACCGAACTGAATATATGATTTGGTTCGATAAACAATCGAATTACATAACTTTTATATAAACATATTTAAAAGGAGAGGGTGGTTGTAATTATAAAAAAAAATATTTTTTCTTAATTTGTATGCTTAATTAAAATCAATGATAAAACAACAATTTAGTATAAAACTATAAATTAGGGATAATTACACTTTTGGTCCCTCATGTTTGGCCCGATTTCACTTTTGGTCCCCCTTGTTCCAAAGTGAACAAAGTTCACCTCTAAGTTTCAATTTTAAACACTTTTGGTCTATGCCGTTACATGTCCGTTAGCAAGTAACGGAAAACACTATTTTAGGGTGAAAAATGAAATTTTAAAATTTTTAGGGGCTGAAAAATAATTATAAAGTTAAAATAGACTACTTATAATTTTTAATAATAAAATAATAAATTAACGAAAATTATTTTTTTAGTATATTTAATATTATTATAATTATACTACATATAATTAAATTTTTAATAATAAAAAAATCAACTAAACAAATTATTTTTAATCATACTTAATATTATTTTTAATTATACTACTTATGATAAAAATATTAATAACAAAAAAATAATTAACTAAACAAATCATTATTTTATTATAATTGTACTACTTACAATTAATTTTTTAATGATAATTTTTTTTTGCCAACAAGGTTTTAGGGCCTCTTTAACACAAGGAAAAAGTGTGCCCCAACAATGGCAATAAAAAATCCGAAGAGACCCTATCGAGTCTTTTGTTTTTAATAATAAAAAATAAATTAACTAAATAAATTATTGTGAATTATATTTAATATAGTTTTAATTATACTACTTATGATTTATTTTTTTAATAAATAAAAAAATTAACCAAATAAATTTCATTATACTTAATATTATTAAAAATTTAATTATAAGTAGTCTATTTTAATTTATAATTATTTTTCAGCCCCAAAAAAAATTAAAATTTAAAATTTCACCCCAAAATAGTGTTTTCCGTTACTTGCTAACGGACATGTAACGGCAGGGACCAAAAGTGTTTAAAATTGAAACTTGGAGGTGAACTTTGTTCACTTTGGAACAAGGGGACCAAAAGTGAAATCGGATCAAACATGAGGGACCAAAGGTGTAATTCTCCCCTATAAATTATATAGTAGTAAAAAGGATTAACGTGATTTGGTGAAACCAAGTCCGAGTTTATGGGATAAGCTCAATTGAGCAGTGGCGTGCAACAAACCGGGGTAGTACGAGTTGGCCCACAGGTCTAAATCGGGCGCCCACAGACCCACCCGAATACCAGAAACCGGTTGCCTGTTTTGCAAAAAGCGGTTTTGGGGAATTCCAGAAAACCGGGAGGCGGGTGGGTCCCGCACACGCAACCCATTGGCATCCGCGATATGTGGCGATTCGACCGCAATCTGACATGCCCTGTGGCCTCCACGCGCCGGCCCACATTTGTTCCCGTATGCATGGCGCCGCGCCCCAATGCTCCCCCCATGGCACTTCACGTGCTGGTTCCTTCTATACTAGTATTTGCTTTTATCGTTACCTATTTTCATTTTCTCTTACTTTCCTCCCCAAAACTATACATAATATGCATTTTACGCCCTTGAAATTATACCCAAACACATATTTTAGATCTCTTTTGTTATTTACAACTTTTGATGGGATAATGATGACAATGTTTATAAGGAAAATCAAAATTCCCCATATTTTGTATACTATTATAAGTAGTTATTTATTTTAAATATGTGGGCTTATAGTTATTTTGATTTAATATGTATTTTAAAAGAAAAATAATGATTGTGTGACAAACAAAAATAACATAAAAAAAATGTGAGTTCATCTACTTGATTCTAAATTCACTTTAAATTTACAATGACAAAAAACTATAGTACTAATCATAATTTCCAGTTCTAAATTTCACTAACACTACAATTTAAACCAAG
Organism: Erythranthe guttata; assembly: GCF_056151865.1. Taxonomy (NCBI): domain Eukaryota; kingdom Viridiplantae; phylum Streptophyta; class Magnoliopsida; order Lamiales; family Phrymaceae; genus Erythranthe; species Erythranthe guttata. The sequence continues at coordinate 4,045,198 of NC_142540.1, forward strand.
ATTTAACAGCATGTTGTTAGTATACATGTTAGTATGAGTTTGACATCAATTGTCCATACGAAGGAGGCTCAAGTATACATACGATCCATAATTAAATATCGTTAATGCTTGTGTGTATTGAATACAACTTTTCCAATACTAATTAGTTTTGGGACAACCGATAGCGTTCGAGACTCTACAGTGAATAACAAATATATTTTTTTAAATAATGGATACAATGCATTGCACCATGTATTAATATAATAAGGTACTCTAAAAGCAATATATTCTTATGACGTTACGGATGACATTTTGTGGGTATAGTAAGAACAAAATCATAAGTAAATTAATTATCAAAAAAAAAAATCAATTTGGATAAGTTTACTCACTCACATAATTAACCAGGTGCAGGGGATAGTTGTCATTTTGAGCTTATCTACGGTTGTATGTATATATATAATATATATATATATATACAGGTTTGCATGATGAGCGTTTGTTTGGCCAAACCCCCGACCAATGGGAAGAAAAGTTGGCGGTCATCGACTGGGCGGTTTGTTACACGCGCCATCTGTGGGCGTGAACACTCATCACCCCCCACATGGATTATTTGATGTTTTCCATGGCGGGGTTTGACATTAGTGTGGGGGGTGGGGTGGGCCATTATAAAAATGTTTATATAATGAAAATTGTTCAGTTTTTGTACTATTCTCTCTATACTCAATACTGATTCAGCCAGCCGCCCACCCCATTCCATGAATGTGGAAAACCTCCACTCCACACACTATATACATATATACACTCTCTCTCTCTATATATTTATTCTCTCTCTCTCTCTAGATCTCTATATATAAATTGACGGAAGTCGAAAACGTTTACTAATATATTCCAAACCCTCAATTTAAACTCTCTTTTCCTTTTTTCTCTTTATCAATAATTAATAATTAATAATCGTAAGAATCGAATCGAAAACGATGAGGATGAGCTGTAATGGATGCCGAGTTCTACGGAAAGGCTGCAGCGACGACTGCAGCATAAGGCCGTGTTTGGATTGGATCAAAACCCCTGATTCACAGGCCCACGCCACCGTCTTTCTCGCCAAATTCTACGGCCGCGCCGGTCTGATGAACCTCATCAATGCCGGCCCACAGCACCTCCGCCCTGGTTAGCACCGCCGCCGTAATTTTATTTCTCTATCATATTATATCTCCGCCTCTGCCAATTTTTTTTTTTCTGATGGTTTAATTTTGTGGTTGTTGCTGCAGCTATTTTTAGGTCTCTGCTGTACGAGGCATGTGGGAGAATCGTGAACCCGATATACGGGTCGGTCGGGTTGCTATGGTCCGGGAGCTGGCAGCTATGCCAGAACGCCGTGGAGGCGGTTCTGAAAGGGGTTCCGATAACGCAGATACCAACCGACGCCGCCGAGAATAAAGCCGGGCCGCCTCTCAAGGCCTACGACATCAGGCATGTTAACCGGCCGGAGGATAATCTCTCCGGGTCGTCCAACGATCTTCACCGGGTCAGGAACCGGTTCCGTTTCAAGCGGGATGGGGCGAAGCCGAGGCGGAGCCGGGTGCGGGTTCGGGCTGGGGAGGTTCGTAGGTCGCCAAGCCATGAGTCTTCGTTGAGCCACCAGTCTGAGGCGGCGGCGGCTGAGACGAATGTGGAGATTGAAAATACTGCTCGGGAGAGCGAGAGCTTGGCTTCGGCTGAGAACGCGGAGGCGGCTTGTGAATCGGCGTCGGAGGATGAAGGAGAAATTGAGCTGGATCTGACTCTCGGATTCGAGCCGTTCAAACGCGCGTTGAAGCCGAAAGAAATGGCCGTGAAGGCGGCGGAGGATGACGGCGGCGCTGGATTATGTAAAATGGAGCTGCGGCTTGATTGTGCTGTTCGTGGCTTCAACGGCTCGGATTAACTATTTTCATTAGTTTTATTTTATTTTTCCTTTTCTTTTGGATCTTATGTAGGACGAGTTTAATGTTTATTTTATTTTATTTTAATTACTTATATTAGAAGAGTTGTACAAAATATAGTAGAGTTGGTACATTAGTGTAGCTGGAACAAGTTTTGACTTGGTCAATGAAATTTTCAAATTTCATTTCTTTATACTTACTCAAATTCTAAGATGTAGTTTTTGACCATCAGTCAATCATATAGGTGCACTAGTCAATCATATAGGTGCACTGAGAAAACATGGATTATCGTTAGCTTACAAATCATAAATTGCATTATACTAACTATGTGTGACAACCTCGTCTAACAACCGTTGACAAAAGGAAATAAAAACTTATTTGATTGTTTTCTTTTTGATGTCAAATAAGATGCAAGATGTTATTAACATAATTAAAATAAAAGTTAAGACATGTTTTGTATCGTAATAATCAAATGGAGTCGTAAAGAATCTATATAATATATAAAAGTTGAATTCCATAGCTAATTGATTGACATTTGGCAATTTCAATTGATGACATGTCCTCAATTTCATCCATGTGGCGAATTGATTGGTGGAAATAAATCATCAAAAAACATGTCATCATTTTCCAAAATTAAAGGTAATTAAATATATTTAATTATTTTATTAATCTATTTATACCCTACCATTTATAAAGTGCTCTAAATATATCAACTTTCTTGGAAACCCTACATAAATTTATTTTTGAATTTAATTTTATAATTAATTTAATTTGAATTTAGTTAAATTCGATTTAAAATCTTCCCTTATTATAATTGCATGATTGGTGGTGTTACGATTTTTTTTAATTTTAATTCATAAAATTGGATTTATATTAAAAAACATATTGCAAAATAAATTATTTGATATTATACATTTTACATGAACATGACTAGAGAATATGTATTTTTTTACTAATTTAATATTATATATTAATATTATCTGTAAAAAAGAAAGATACATGTTTGAATTTACTATCTTGCGAAAATTGACACTATTTGTTATGCAATGTGTAGAGTAATGTACTCCCAATTATTTACCATATTAAAAATTATACTACATGAATTTCATGTTATTATTTAAATAATTATTTTTTCTTTACTGAATCCAGTGACAATAAATTTTACGATAGATTTAACCTTTTAAATTATATACTAATTAAAATACAAATTTTATCATGAGTATACTAATAAATTGAATAACCTAAGTTAGTTTAATCAATTCATAAAAAAAACGAATTGATTTTATATATTTCAAATTATAATAATTCTAAATATTTGGAATTAAATTCGTTTATCCACTTTATTTAATGGCTAACATTAAGAATATCAATTGTTATGTTTAAATAATGATCGTATATACTATATATTGTATTCCACTAATAACTATTTCATTATAACTCTAATAAATATAATGAAGTAAATATCTACAACAACTCCAACTCAAAAGTATCAAAATGAGTTTGCAAATATTTATGTGCTATTTAATATTTTATTTTGATATTTATCTAAATGTATTTGCTTCAACCATAGATATTAAATAGTTGTTAATTAAATATATCTAATTGCCACATGTTATTTTCTAAATGGACACTGAGGTGGTTAAATTCATAACTCATGTTTGATATTTTATTGTGCATGATTGCATAATGTATTTTTACATTCTGAAAGATGAAATATCAAAATACCTCATTTCATAACTCTATTAGAATTAAAAATTACTATTTTGGAGTACAAAAATTACTATTTTGGAGTATAAAAATTACTATTTTGGAGTATATATTTATTAGTTTTAGCATTTCTATTAGTATTAGTAATAGTATTAGTATATAGTATTAATATCACTATTAGTAATAGTATTAGTATTAATACTAATATTAGTATTAATATCAGTATAAGTATCCGTATCAGTATTAGTATCGATAGCAGTACCAGTATCAGTATAAATATCAGTATCGGTATCAGTATCAGTATATGTATCAGTATCGGTATCAGTTTCAGTATCAAAATCAGTTTGAATATCAATATTAGTATCAATTTCACTATCAGTATCAGTATCAATATTAATATTAGTATCAGTATTATTAGTATAATATTAGTATTAGTATTAGTTTTTTTATCAGCATCAGTATCAGTATGAATAACAATATTAGTATCAGTATTGTAATAGTATTAATATTAATATTAATATTACTATGAGTATCAATATGACTATCAACATCAGTATCAGTATTAACATCAGTATCATCAATATATGTATCAGTGTCAGTATCAATATCAGTATCAGTATCAGTATCAGTATCAGTATTTGTATCAATATCAGTACGTATTAGTATTAGTAGTGTTAGTATTAGTATTAGTATTAGTAATAGTATTAGTATTAGTATTATCATTAGTATTAGTATTAGTATTAGTATTAACATTAGTATTAGGAGTAGAATTAGTATCAGTATGAGTACCCGTATTAGTACGAGTATAAGTATTAGTATTAGTATCAATATTAATATCAGTAGTACTATTATCATTACTATCAATATTAGTATCATTATTAGTATTAGTATTAGTATTAATATTGATATTAATATTAGTATTAAAATTAGTATAATATTGGTATTAGTATTAGTATTAGTATTAGTATTAGTATTAGTATTAGTATTAGTATTAGTATTAGTATTAGTATTAGTATTAGTATTAATATCAACATCAGTATTGGTATTATTATTGGTATTGGCGTAATTGGCGTATACATCTTATCTCTTTTGCAATATTTATAAGTTGTGTTGTTGTTTGAGTAATGTGAACACTAATTTAATGTTGTTAGTGATAAACTTGCAGGTTATTTGAATATCTATTGTATTACCTCTATGCTACTGTGTTTGTTGTTAAGTTAGTTATTTTGCAGATGATTCACATAGTGTAGTAGATTGCATTCCATGAAATAGAGTTATACCATATGTTTTAAATTATTTCACTTAATCTTCATATCGTGCTTTGCGCCATTCGCGTATTTTTCTTTGCAATATTTAATTGAATTTCATATGTTATTACTCTGAATTAAGAGATAATTTTTTTTATTTCCTTCCATTTTGTTTTACTTTAATTGCTGTTGTTATAAAAAGATATTCGTTTAAATATTATTATTTTTCCCATTTTGAAACTGATATCCGTGCAATGCACGGGTGAAGTACTAGTTTTTTATAAAGGTAAATAAATTGTATCGAAATTTCCTTATGATGAAAACAGAAAAATTGAAACAAATTAATAAATTGAATAGTAAACCGTAAGGGGATTACAATATTAAACGCAAGCTCATCTTACAATAAAAACGGATTGGAACATTCATAAATAACAAGATTTTATAGATAATAAGAAATTTGAAAAGAAATATTAAAGTAACTTGGATCAGAAGTTCATAATGATAATTATCATCCAAATTTCTTATGCCTCATCACCAAATCTATTTAAAGGGATGTAAATATTTTGCTGCATCACCGAAAATTAAAATGGAGTTGCCCATTCTAAAATTTTTCCTATTCTTGTTTCTCAGCTTCGCAGCCCATGCAAAACTCACAAATGTTGATGATAAGCTCATTTCGAATATATGTTCCAAGACGAAGGCCCCGTATAAATGTAAATCTTATTTGGAAATGGTTCGCAAGGAAAAGAAAGAATCTTCCCTTGAGGGTGTCGGGGTACACTTTCTCGACATTGCAATGAACAGAGCCAAAGTATCCACTGATTTGTACAATCGCTTGATTAAATATGATTACATAGCTAAAACAAGTTATATGAAGGCGAAATTCGAAAAATGTATCGTACAATATAAGTGGGCAGCGGACAAGATAAGTGAAGCAAAAACACTGTTGAAAATTGCAAAATTTTCACTGGCGAGAGACAATTTAGAAGAAGTGTCGACAGTTCCTATTTATTGTGAGAATTTGACTAGAACTGAATCACGTGAAGTTATTGGAGCAAACGATGAGTCTGATTATGTTTTCGACATTGCTTTGGCTGTTGTGAGAGAATTGGAACGAGGTAGTAGAAAATCTACTACGGCTTCGCTTACATAAACAACTAGAAAATCAAATAAATAATGAAATAAATAAGATGTAAGCATTAAGTAATTAATTGTTTTTTTCTTTTGACGAGAGCATTAATTTGTTGTTGATTATACCGAGAAAAGAAAAGTTAATGCAAAATTGGTCGGTATTTTTCTATCTTTTTATTGGTGAATTATAATATTCTATATATAAGTAAGCTCTTTTTTATATAATAACATTCTCATCCAATTTAAGTTAAAAAAAAACTTTGTACGGCCATAATATTATTTAAAAAATAATAATCTAATTATACCAACAGTGATAAAAAAAAAATAAAAAAAAATTTAGCCCAATATTGAATCAGCAAGTGTCCAATTGGCTACCCTATTTAGGTAAAGGTCAAAAAAAATTAAATGGATGAAGCTGAAATTGGCACATGTTTTAATAAATTCAGCTATTCTCTTCCAACTGAGTTTGCGGCTGTGTCAAGCCCAACTCACATTAATTTATTTGTTTTTTAGCCCATTAATTCAATACAAATCTCCCTAACCAAATTTTATTTGTACATAAATGGTCCCAAACATTATATAAATTGCATTTTGCACCCTGAGAAATGACCATTTTGGCATAGTCCACCCTCAAAATTAATAAAAGACATTTTGCACCGTCGAATTACGACTAATTAAGCAAATTATATATGTTTTAATTTTGTTTTTTTGCTTTTTGAGAAGAGGCAAATTATAACTGCACAGGGTGTATATATATATATATATATATATGCTAATGCTCGTCTCAATTAATTAGGGTTGATCTTTTTATTCTAAGCAAGTTTATGGAAAAATCTCTAAGTATAGGATCAGATCAAGATCAGGGGCGAGTCCATCCTCAACTAAAATTTATTCCATTAAATTATATTACATAATGATAATTATGTTTGTATTCAACCCACATCATTTGTATTAATTCGTTCACTCAAAATCCAAATTAATGCAAAAAAAATTCATAAATTATTTTCTTCTCTTCTTTAGCTATTTTCTAATTTTGTCATATTTTATGCAAAAATCGTAAATAGGCGCTGTCCCAAACGCTCCATAACAAAAGCCACCATTTAACAGATTCATGCACTCGCCACTGATTCGGATAGTATGCTTCAATGTGAAGTCCAGCTGAAATTGGAATTATAATATTAAGTCATGTGTACATTTGGAAATCCAAAACTAAGTACCAAATGTAATGTTGTGGCATCTAATTTTATTGCAGGGTTACAATACGGTTGTTAAATGCAATTCAAATCCAAAACAAAATCTCTTCCACCATATATCTTCTACTTGTCATTTCAAATGATGAAAAGTTTGTACATTACACTCAAAGATGTATTTGGATACATATTTTAAACATGATAATTAATAAAACAAAATTGTTCTATCCTCAAATTCTAAGACATTTAATACGCTAACAAGGGAATGACTAAAATTAACATTTTTTTCTTTGTAATCAAGGAACTTGCAGTCAAACATATAGGTGCATTGAGTAAACATTTACTCTCGTATAATAGCTTGCAAATCATACACACTAGGCTAATTATGTGTGACAAACTCGATCTAGTTACTGTTAACAAGGGGATTTGAACCTAGATCAATCGACGCATGCTTACTTATTTTGAAAGTCCGGGTATAATATTTTGGTATGCTGGATAATTACGAAAATAGGTTCACCGTGTCTAAACAATAATCGAATATAGAAAATTGAGAAAACAAGCCCATTTATCACCTATCTCGTCCAACCTCTCTCTTCGCTCCGTTCTTTCATTGCGTAAATAAAAACTTATTTGATTGTTTAACTTATTTGATGTCAAATAGGATGCTAGATGTTATTAACACAATTTTAAAAAAAATAAGATAAGTTTTATATCTTAATAATCGAATGGAGTCATATAGAATTTTGTGTAAAATTAAGATAAATCGTATCGAAATTTCCTTATGATGAAAACTGAACCAAACGGAAAAATTGAAACAAATTAATGAATTGAATCGTAAATGTAAATCGTAAGAATCTCAAGACCATAATCATGGCGAGGACGACATTTAATAGCAAAACTAATAATAGTTCCATTCTATTTATTTGCATTCGATCTAATGGCGATTACATTCAATGCAATGCAAGCACATATCTTACAATAAAAATAGATTGGAGCATTCATAAATAACAAGATTTTATAGATAACAAGAAATTTGAAAAGAAATATTAAAGAAATTTGGATCACGAGTTCATAATGATACTTATCATCCAAATTTTCTTATGCCCCATCACCAAATCTATTTAAAGGGATGTGAATATTTTGCTGCATCACCAAAAATCAAAATGGAGTTACCAATTCTAAAATTTTTTCTATTCTTATTTTTTCTCAGCTTCGCAGCCCATGCGAAACTCACAAATGTTGATGATAAGCTCATTTCAAATATATGTTCCAAGACAAAAGCCTCATATAAATGCACATCTTATTTGAATATGGTTCGCAAGGAAAGACAAGAATCTTCCCTTGAGGGTGTCGGGGTATACTTTCTCGACATTGCAATGAACAGAGCCAAAGTATCGACTGATTTGTATAATCGCTTGATTAAATATGATTACATAGCTAAAACAAGTTATATGAAGGCGAAATTCGAAAAATGTATCGTACAATACAAGTGGGCAGCGGACAAGATAAGTGAAGCAAAAACACTGTTGAAAATTGCAAAATTTTCACTGGCGAGAGACAATTTAGAGGAAGTGTCGACAGTTCCTATTTATTGCGAGAATTTGACTAGAACAGAATCACGTGAAGTTATTGGAGCAAACGATGAGTCTGATTTTGTTTTCGACATTGCTTTGGCTGTTGTGAGAGAGTTGGAACGAGGTAGTAGAAAATCTACTACGGCTTCGCTTACATAAACAACTAGAAAATCAAATAAATAATGAAATAAATAAGATGTAAGCATTAATTAATTGTTTTTTTTTTTTACGAGAGCATTAATTTGTTGTTGATTATACCGAGAAAAGAAAAGTTAATGCAAAATTGGTCGGAATTTTTCTATCTTTTTATTGGTCAATTATAATTTTCTATATATAAGTAAGCCCTTTTTTTATATAATAACATTTTCATCCAATTTAAGTTAAAAAAAAACTTTGTACGGCCATAATATTATTTAAAAAATAATAATCTAATTATACCAACAGTGATAAAAAAAATAAAAAAAATTAGCCCAATATTGAATCAGCAAGTGTCCAATTGGCTACCCTATTTAGGTAAAGGTCAAAAAAAATTAAATGGATGAAGCTGAAATTGGCACATGTTTTAACAAATTCAGCTATTCTCTTCCAACTGAGTTTGCGGCGTGTCAAGCCCAACTCACATTAATTTACTTGTTTTTTAGCCCATTAATTCAATACAAATCTCCCGTACATCTCCCTAACCAAATTTTATTTGTCCATAAATGGTCCCAAACATTATATAAATTGCATTTTGCACCCTGAGAAATGACCATTTTGGCATAGTCCACCCTCAAAATTAATAAAAGACATTTTGCACCGTCGAATTACAACTACTTAAGCACCGTCAAATTACAACTAATTAAGCAAATTATATATGTTTTAATTTTGTTTTTTTTTTTGCTTTTTGAGAAGAGGCAAATTATAACTTCACAGGGTGTATATATATATATGCTAATGCTCGTCTCAATTAATTAGGGTTGATCTTTTTATACTAAGCAAGTTTATGGAAAAATCTCTAAGCATAGGATCAGATCAGGGGCGAGTCCATCCTCAACTAAAATTTATTCCATTAAATTATATTACATAATGATATTATATTTGTATTCAACCCACATCATTTGTATTAATTCGTTCACTCAAAATCTAAATTAATGCAAAAAAAAAGTTCATAGATTATTTTCTTCTCTTCTTTAGCTATTTTCTAATTTTGTCATATTTTATGCAAAAATCGTAAATAGGCGTTGTCCCAAACGCTCCATAACAAAAACCACCATTTAACATATTCATGCACTCGCCACTGATTCGGATAGTATGCTTCAATGTGAAGTCCAGCTGAAATTGGAATTATAATATTAAGTCATGTGTACATTTGGAAATCCAAAACTAAGTACCAAATGTAATGTTGTGGCATCTAATTTTATTGCAGGGTTACAATACGGTTGTTAAATGCAATTCAAATCCAAAACAAAATCTCTTCCACCATATATATATCTTCTACTTGTCATTTCAAATGATGAAAAGTTTGTACGCATTACACTCAAAGATATATTTGGATACATATTTTAAACATGATAATTAATAAAACAAAATTGTTATATCCTCAAATTCAAAGACATTTAATACGCTAACAAGAGAATGACTAAAATTAACATTTTTTTCTTTGTAATCACGGAACTTGCAGTCAAACATATAGGTGCATTGAGTAAACATTTACTCTCGTATAATAGCTTGCGGCTAATTATGTGTGACAAACTCGATCTAGTTACTGTTAACAAGGGGATTTGAACCTAGATCAATCGACGCATGCTTACTTATTTTGAAAGTCCGGGTATAATATTTTGGTATGCTGGATAATTACGAAAATAGGTTCACCGTGACTAAACAATAATCGAATATATATAGAAAATTGAGAAAACAAACCCATTTATCACCTATCTCTTCTAACCTCTCTCTTCGCTCCGTTCTTTCATTGCGTAAATAAAAACTTATTTGATTGTTTATCTTATTTGATGTCAAATAGGATGCTAGATGTTGTTAACACAATTTAAAAATTTTTAAGATAAGTTTTATATCTAAATAATCGAATGGAGTCGTATAGAATTTTGTATAAAGTTATAATAAATCGTATCGAAAATTCCTTATGATGAAAACTGAAACAAACGGAAAAATTGAAACAAATTAATTATTGAATCGTAAATGTAAATCGTAAGAATCTCAAGACCATAATCATGGCGAGGACGACATTTAATAGCAAAACTAATAATAGTTCCATTCTATTTATTTGCATTCGATCTAATGGGGATTACATCAAATGCAAGTTCATCTTACAATAAAAATAGATTGGAGCATTCATAAATAACAAGATTTTATAGATAACAAGAAATTTGAAAAGAAATATTAAAGAAATTTGGATCACGAGTTCATAATGATACTTATCATCCAAAATTTTCTTATGCCCCATCACCAAATCTATTTAAAGGGATGTGAATATTTTGCTGCATCACCAAAAATCAAAATGGAGTTACCAATTCTAAAAAAATTTCTATTCTTATTTTTTCTCAGCTTCGCAGCCCATGCAAAACTCACAAATGTTGATGATAAGCTCATTTCAAATATATGTGTAGACACGTAAATTTAATATAATTTATATTATATTAAATTGAATCCCAAGATTATAATTTATCTTGCAAAATAAGTCATGGAGATAATTATCAATTAATTATTGGCCAATAGGATTGTTTCTTCTCTTCCAAGTTATAAGAGATAAATATCAATTTAAATTGAGTCAATCAAATCACGCCACGTCATCAAGTAGACTTTAAGTAGGACTCTTATTTTACCACTATAAATAGGGACCCTCCCTACACAATTCAAAACAGAACTCAAGAAGAAGAAAAACCGTAGGAGAAAATTCTCTCTACAATATTCAAGTCGTTCTTCATCAAATTCAAGGCGTTCTTCATCAAATTCAATCGAGGGCGTTCTTCAACAAATTCAAGGCGTTCTTCATCAAATCGAGGGCGTTCTTCAACAAATCAAGATCGAAGGAAGATTGAAGGGCCAAATCCATCAAGAACTCCAAGATCTTCAAGTCAAAACCCGTCAAAGTTCAACGTTTGATCCGAGATTCAAGTCGCAAGACCCTTGGAAGACGTTATTCAAATCCAAATCAAATCCGAAGAAGATCAAGTCAACGACCCGAATCCGAAATTCAAAGTCAAACAAATATTGTTCTTGAGAGAAGAATCAGAGGATTAAATTAGAGTTTGTAACCCGCAATATTTATTATTTTAATTCAATAAATTATATTTGTGCAATTCTTTCTTGTTTGTCTAAATCGCAGATAAGAATTTTGTTGTTACAAATTTTGGCACGCCCGGTGGGACATCTCTACCTCTCATCTCTTCTCTCTCTCGAAGATCCTCAAAGTGTTGCAGTGACTGCTCTACGTTCACAATGAAGATTGCTACTTCAGATTCATCAAGTGTGGGCTTAGGTACAAGGAGTATGGCTAAGAAGCTACAACCATCCTCTGAGACTAACTCGACGCCTCAAACCATTCAGAAAAGCTTACCACCTCTTGTCAACACAAGCGCATACGTGGAAGGTTCAAAACGAGAGATTTCACAGCCCACGCCTCGTTCAACATCAAACTACTCAGAGGTGGCATCCGTCATGACAACAAACGCTACAACCATGGAGGAGCAAATTGCAAGTTTGACAAAGGCCATTGAGGGACTCGCAAAGCATGTTCAACAACGAGATTCTCAAATTGCCGAGTTGATCAACAAGATGGACAAAGCCGATGCTAGTCAAGCTGTGGAGAATCAGATAGAGGTTCAAGACGAAGTCGAGACATCCACAAAGCAACAACCAGTTGAAAACGATAAGGCTCCAGCTCAAGAACTTCAAGTTTCTCCAGAAGGGATGATTCATGTAGATCAAGTGATGACGCTGATCAGTGGAACCATCAAAGACAAGTTGGAAGGAAGCTCGAAGTCTCCATCAACCTATGTCAAGCCATACACGCAAAGGATTGATGATCTAAGGATGCCAATGGGCTATATACCTCCAAAGTTTCAACAATTTGACGGCAAAGGCAACCCCAAGCAACATGTGGCACACTTCGTCGAGACTTGCAATGATGCCGGGACTTACGGAGATCACCTCGTCAAGCAATTCGTCCGATCGCTCAAAGACAACGCGTTTGATTGGTACATTGATTTGGGGGCAAACTTCATTGATAGTTGGAAGCACTTGGAGGAAGAATTTCTCAACCGCTTTTACAGCACTCGAAGAACAGTCAGCATGATTGAGCTCACCAATTCCCGCCAATGGAAGAAGGAACCTGTCATCCACTACATCAACCGTTGGAGAAATTTGAGTCTTAATTGCAAGGATCGACTGCCCGAGACATCAGCTATTGAACTGTGCATCCAAGGAATGCAATGGGGACTCCGATATATCCTTCAAGGAATTCAACCTAAAAGTTTTGAAGAGTTGGCCACTCGAGCACATGATATGGAATTGAGCATAACTGCAAATGAAGTCGAAGAACCATCATTCCAAAAGCCGTACCAGCTCAATGAAGAACATGTCGAAGAAGAACAAGAAGATCATGAGGATGTGGGCAAGTCTTTTGAAGAAGCAACATCCTATGCAACATGTCCAAATTAAATAAAGCACTCCTTGACACGAGTTTAAAAGGTCTACATGTCCAAATACATTTAAGCACTCCTTGACACGAGTTTAAAAGGTCTACATGTCCAAATTAAATGAAGCACTCCTTGACACGAGTTTAAAAGGTCTACATGTCTTAATCAAGTGAAACACTCATTGATACGAGCATAAACTATCTATTTATCCAAGTCAAAATCAAGGTTCCTTGATATGAGCATAAACTATCTATATATCCAAATCAAGTCAAGGCTCCTTGATACGAGCATAAACTATCTATATATCCAAATCAAGTCAAGGCTCCTTGATACGAGCATAAACTATCTACATATCCAAATCAAGTCAAGGCTCCTCGATACGAGCATAAACTATCTATATATTCAAATCAAGTCAAGGCTCTTTGATACGAGCATAAACTATCTATATATCCAAATCAAGTCAAGGCTCCTTGATACGAGTATAAACTATCTACATATCCAAATCAAGTCAAGGCTCCTCGATACGAGTATAAACTATCTATATATTCAAATCAAGTCAAGGCTCTTTGATATGAGCATAAACTATCTACAAATCCAAGACAAATACTCTTTCAGCACGAGTTTAAACTGCAAGTGTTTCTCCTTGTCGACATGAGTATAAATTGTGCACGACATCCCTCAAAAGGATATATTTTGAACTACGTTATGACTTGATCCCTCTATAGGGTACGTAGGCAACTTAGAATATCTCTAAGTCCAGTCATGATTTCAAAAGATGTATGTGCTTTGCTAGATCAAACTGCAATTGAAGTTAAGTAATTATCGAGACTCATTCACTCCAAGACGCATTGTCCGTGAACAAGTCTCGAGGGGGCATTTGTAGACACGTAAATTTAATATAATTTATATTATATTAAATTGAATCCCAAGATTATAATTTATCTTGCAAAATAAGTCATGGAGATAATTATCAATTAATTATTGGCCAATAGGATTGTTTCTTCTCTTCCAAGTTATAAGAGATAAATATCAATTTAAATTGAGTCAATCAAATCACGCCACGTCATCAAGTAGACTTTAAGTAAGACTCTTATTTTACCACTATAAATAGGGACCCTCCCTACACAATTCAAAACAGAACTCAAGAAGAAGAAAAACCGTAGGAGAAAATTCTCTCTACAATATTCAAGTCGTTCTTCATCAAATTCAAGGCGTTCTTCATCAAATTCAATCGAGGGCGTTCTTCAACAAATCAAGATCGAAGGAAGATTGAAGGGCCAAATCCATCAAGAACTCCAAGATCTTCAAGTCAAAACCCGTCAAAGTTCAACGTTTGATCCGAGATTCAAGTCGCAAGACCCTTGGAAGACGTTATTCAAATCCAAATCAAATCCGGAGAAGATCAAGTCAACGACCCGAATC
>NC_142540.1:9160000-9182500 GCF_056151865.1 Erythranthe guttata
GGCCAAGGAATATCGAGATGCTTTTGCCTCAGAAGGGCGAGTGTTTATATTCGCCACCTGTTGGGTTTCATACGATTTATTTGGCATATGTGACGTGTACTTCTCAGATCACTCCGCATCCGACTTTGTTGAAGGTCTGTGATGAGTTTAAGATAGGGTATAGTTAGCTTTCTCCGACTGTGCTTCTTACGTTTGAGGCGTTTCACCATAGAGTGTTGGAAGTGGGGTTGCCTACGAGTGTCAATTTATTCAACGCGTTGTTTACGTTGCATCGTCCGAATAACTTGCCCTTCTTTTGTGCTCATTCGCGGGTTCCGTACAAGTTTTTGAAGAGTGTGAAGTTGCCATTGGGGGATTTGAAGTCCCGTTTCTTTTATGTGAGGGCTCCCTATTTTGACGTCCCCTTAATGTAGAACCCCACGTGTGAGAATTTCAGAATTACTGAGAATATGGCCATAAGGATCAGAGAATCTAGGTTGTGTGATGTGGAATTTGATCCGAAGCGTTTGATCTCGGATGGTTAGCGCCGCATATCCTTTTGTTTTATCGAAATTCTTTTGTTTTTTTTTTGGTTGATATGTTGTTCTTCGGTTTTATTTATCTTTTGTCTCTATTTTTGTGGCGCTTCGAGCTAAGGCGAATGGGACTTCGAAGAAATTATTGAAGAAGGCTCCCTCGAATTTGGGAGGTTCTTCGGGAAGCCTGCCTCGAGAGAGGGTTCGTGTTGAGACTCCTCGAGTAAGTGAAGACGATCGTAGCTATGCTGGTGAATTGGAAGTGCGTGAACCTATGATAGACCATGGAAAGGGGAAGATAGTGGATACCGAGTACGTAGCTGCGCCAAAGCGTCCCCGGGTAGACCTGGAGGTCCCTTATGCTTTCCATGGTGGGGCAGGGAATCAGTTGTTTACCTTTGGGGTGAATCGTGAGGGGAAAGAATCCTATTGGGATGTGTCGGACCATGGTTTGGCGATGGTGAGTATCGAGGGTTTCCTCCGGTACTATGATCGTGCTAGAATGTCTGGTAAGGGTTATTGGCGGAGACTTATGCCGGGTGAGTGTTTGTTTTAAAACTAGATTTTATTCTTATTTCCCTTTTTTGCTTGTGTAAGCAATTTTTGTTGTATTTATATTGGCGCTAGGTACTTGGAGGTACCTCATGGAGCAAGATGGGAAAGCGGAAGCTAGAAAAGAAGAGGAGCCGGCTCGAAGTCAGGCGCGTGAAGATGAACTTCGAAGCCAGTTGGACATAGCGTAGTCCGATCTCGCTCAAAGGACGGAGCAGCTTGCTCAGAGGACGACGGAGCTTGAGGTTAGTCGAGGTGAGGCGAAGGCTATAAGGATGATGCTGAGAAATTGGACAAGTGTTTTGATCAGCTGAAAGCGAAGTATGAGGTCGAGAAAGCGACGAGAAAGAGGTTTCTCGCTACGTCGGGGGTGCTGCTTTTAGGGAGTTGATAAGTGTTCGTTTTGCACGAATTTTGGTTATCAAATCTTCGAGTTTTGGTCTTTGTTCGTCCGAGTTTCGGCTTTATTTGTATATATTATTGCGTTTCTTGTTTTTTTTTCTTTTTCTAGGTTTTATTAGATATTTTTGCCGAGTCGAAGCAATTTGAAAGCGAAATCGAATTTTCAAGCCAATTTTGGCGCCGAGAAGACCCAGATCGCTATCTGCCATCCCGGATCGCGATCTGGGGGTGTTCACAGAAGACTTTTAGCTCCAGACCCAGATCACGATCCAGCAATCCGTATCGCGATCTGGGGCGTCTCATAGTGCTGAATTGTTGAAGACCCGGATCGCGATCATACACACTTCTGGATCGCGCTGCCAGATCACGATCCAAACAACCCAGATCGCGATTTGGGCACGCCTTTTGAGAAAGATATTTTGTTTCAAAGCTTTTTGAGGAAGCTTTGCATTTCACTATAAATAGAAAGACCCTTTCATTCTTCATTTCTTCTTCGACTTTTTACGGTTTTCGACAGTTCTTTGCGGGAATCATCAACGGGGGTTTCGACTTGGGTTTTTCAAATGCAATTTCTTTACGTTTTGTTCTTCATTTCTTGTGTACATTCTTTTGACATTATGTTTCTTATGACTAAGAACATTTTCTTCTAGGGTAATGAAACCTTGTATTTATTGATTTCGATCTTCATTTATGCTATCTATTTGTCGTGTTTCGATTTCGTTTATGTTTTCCTGTATTAAATGCTTCTGATTGTTTGATCAGCTCTCGGATTGATATTAAATAGGAATGAACTCGATAGATGATTTCTTGTTTGAAGTTAGGAAAACATAGCTCGGGGTATGGAAATGGAGACGTGACGCACTTCGGGTAGCCCTTAAGGACTTGTTCTAAATGCTCTCTTAATAGCAGGTTCTAAACGAAGATGTCGGACCTGTGGGTAGACTCTAACTACACTGGAGACGGGGGTTAGAGTACTTTAGCGTCTGGGTTAACGAATAGGAATGTGGCGTTAGATAACGAATTTGTAGATCGTTGTTGATTATACATATGTGGATTTGGCCCTAGAAGTCCCTTTTAAGCCAAAGCCCTCCCGTGTTGAGTTGTCGCTATTTTATTTACGTGCATTCTATATTTCATGTTTACGATCTTGCATGCTTTTAAATTAGGGTTTCTCACCATTTCAAATATTTACAATCGGCCAGATAATATAACGATAATATAATTACACTATTCAACATGTGAATCTACAAGGTCCCTGTGGATCGATATCCGAAACCACTGTTCTGCAAAATGCGATCTGTATACTTGCGGTAATTTATACGTGAGGAAAACGCGTGTGATCGATGCCAATGGACAGGGAACCTATCCAACAAAAGCCAAATGCCACTGAACAACATGCAAGAGGTGGAGCTTTTCGATGTTTGCGGCATAGACTTCGTGAGACCATTCCCTTCTTCGAACGGGAAGTTTTACATTCTGCTTGCCGTGGACTACGTGTCCAAATGGGTCGAAGCAATTTCCACCACTGCCAACGATGCTCGTACGGTCCTCAAATTCTTCCACAAGAACATATTCTCAAGATTCAGGACACCTAGAGCGATCATTAGCGATGAAGGATCCCACTTCTGCAACAAACTGCTCGCTAATCTCACGAATAAGTTGGGGATCCGACACAAAATTGCGCTGGCTTATCATCCGCAAACAAATGGCCTTGTTGAGTTGTCTAACCGAGAAATCAAACAAACTCTGGAGAAGATCGTGAGCACGAACCGAAAAGATTGGGCGTTGAAGCTCGATGATGCACTTTGGGCCTATCGAACCGCATTGAAGACACCGATTGGGATGTCTCCCTACAAACTCGTGTTCGGGAAAGCGTGCCAACTGCCAGTGGAATTGGAGCACCGAGCTTATTGGGCATTCAAAAATCTCAATTTCGATCAAACAGCTACCGGCGATCGTCGATCGCTTCAACTCAACGAAATGGAGGAGTTTAGAAATGATGCTTACGAGAATGCCAAGATTTACAAAGAAAAGACGAAAAAGTGGCATGACAAAAGAATTACAAAGCGAGAATTCCGGCAGGTGACCAAGTCCTGCTATTCAATTCTCGGCTACGGCTATTTCCGGGAAAGCTCAAGTCTCGTTGGTCAGGACCATTCGTAGTCATGAGCACAACCCCACAAGGAGTTATCGAAATACGAGGAAGAGACGGTCCGTCGTTTAAAGTGAATGGGCAACAAGTTAAGCATTGCTACCCGAATGGTGCTCCCGAGGAAGTGGAGCGTGTCGCACTAATTTTCTCCCAATAAATGCAAAAGAAGTCGAGCCATCGACTGTGAAACAGGCGCTAAATGGGAGGCACCCCATTATTGCTCATTCTCTGTCATTTTCCTTTTGTTCTTAATTTTGTTTTTGTTTTTAGCATTTTCTTGCATTTTTTTTTAGGGTTCAATATCTCTATCTCACATGTTTAAATTTCAATTTTTTTGCATATTACAGGACCCAGATCGCGATCCAGCACTTCTGATCGCGATCTGGGGGTCTTACAGTGGGGAAATTGGAGAGGAACCAGATCGCGATCCACACATCCGGATCGCGATCTGGGGTGTTATACAGAAGAAAAAAATTGTGAATCCAGATGGCGATCCAGATTTTCAGATCGCGATCTTGGGGGTTCTTACAGAGAGCAAAAATGAGGTGAATCCAGATCGCGATCAAGATTTTCGGATCGCGATCTGGGTGGTCTTACAGAGAGCAAAATGAGGTGAATCTAGATCGCGATCCAGATTTTCGGATCGCGATCTGGGGGGTCTTACAGAGGCTACATGCTGCGGACCCAGATCGCGATCTAGCCAACTCGGATCACGATCTGGGGGGTTTCACAGTAAGTTATTAGGGCAGACCCAGATCGCGATCTAGCCCTTCTTGATCGCGATCTGGGGGCGGAAACAGTACTTATTCGAAAAAACCTTCTCTTTTTCTCACTTCTTTCTTTTACAAATTTGAAACCCTTTTCCCCCAAAACCCTAGAACTTCAATTCTCTATCAAATTTCCTGTTCAAACTT
Source organism: Erythranthe guttata (assembly GCF_056151865.1). Classification (NCBI taxonomy): domain Eukaryota; kingdom Viridiplantae; phylum Streptophyta; class Magnoliopsida; order Lamiales; family Phrymaceae; genus Erythranthe; species Erythranthe guttata. Next base: position 9,164,536 of record NC_142540.1, read on the forward strand.
GCATATTCTTAGATTTTCATCAACTATTAACGATTATTGCTTGTTGTTATTTAGAATTGTGGACGAATCTTCAACAAAGGTATGTTCTGGACCCAAATTTATGAGTCTTGCTTGAATATTCAAATTTCTTCCAATTTTCTTGTTTTTTTCCCTTTATTCATAAATTGTTATTGCTTGTACGTATATGGGTACTTGATTTTGGGATTTAAAAGTTTGATTAATTGGTTGAACCAATGTTTAGATAAATGAATTGCCCTATTATGCTTAATTTCGAATTTCTTGTGAATTTTTTATTGGGTCAAGTTATATTATGCTAATTTTTGCTCGTTGATCGTTATTGATTGCTTGTTGTTGTGTTGATTGATGTAGGAGGGTTAGTTTTCGAAAGAAACTAACATTCAAAGAATTTCAAAGAACTTGCGCACGCCAAGTGTTGGACGAATTGTCCGAACCAACTCCAAGTTTTATTTTGCACCCTCATTCAGACCATGACTTCACCGGCAAACAAACTCCAAAAGACGGGTGAGAATTCCAAGAAAGCCCAACCGAAGGGCAAGGGAAAAGCGCCGGAAAAGAAGAAGGGCAAGGCTCTAGGCAAAAAGGGGGGAGAAGGCTCTTCACACTTGCCTTCACATTCGGAGGGACCAACCGAGCAAGCCATGACAAGAACCGGTGATGTGCCACTCAACACGGGCGCTCGTTCCAATCAACACACACTCGTGAACGAAGTCACCTTCGACGAGCACGACGAAGAAATTTACGTGAATGTCGAGGCCAAGAGCGAGTACATCGATCGCCTGCTGATACGCGTAAAACCTACGTATGAAAAACCGCAAGTGTACAGTATCGCGTTTTGTAGAATAGTGAATTCCTAAATCTACCAAGTACCGTAATTATACTATCCTAAACTTTATCTAGACGAACGAGAATGGATGGGAGAAATAAAACTAAAAAGAAACAAAGTAAAAACACCGGTCCGCCAAGACAAACGAAGAATTCCGACGTGTGATGGCTTCTAGGGTAAAATCCACCAGTGTACTATCGATAAAGATTTACAAATCCAAATCTATTGTCAATTCAATGTTCGCTAACCCAGACACTAAAGTACCCTAACCCCCGTCTCCAGTGTAGTTAGAGTCTACCCACAGGTCCGACGTCTCCGTTCAGAACCTGATATTAAGAGAGCATTTAGGTCAAGTCCTTAAGGGCTACCCGAGGTGCATCACGTCTCCGTTTCCACAACCCGAGTTATGCTTTCCTAAAATCAAACGAGAAATCCTCTCTCGAGTTCATTCCCATTTAGAATCAATTCAACTGTTGGCCAAACAATCGAAAGCATTTAATACAGGAAAACATAAACAGAATCAAAGAACGACAAATAGATCACAGATCTGGAAATCAAAATCAATATATACAAGGTTTCATTTCCCTAGAAGAAAATGCTCAGTTCATTACAAACATAGCATTAAAATGAAGAACACGAGAAGTTATAAACTAAACGTAAAGAAAAGCTTATGAAAAACCCGAGTCGAAACCCTCGTCGAAGCTTCCCGCGAAGAACTGGCGAGAACCGAAGAAAAACCGAAGAATAGGTCGAGATATATGTCGAGCGATTGAAAAATGAAAAAGAGACCTTCTATTTATAGTGAAAAATCAAAGAAAAATATCTAGTCTCGATTTTTGTGCCCAGATCGCGATCTGGGCTTCTTGGATCGCGATCTGGCAACCTCGAAAACTGCGCACCGCCTTCCAGATCGCGATCCAGGAAGTCCGGATCGCGATCTGCCCCAATTTTTCGCTGCTACTGGAATTTGCCACCAGATCGCGATCCGGTGATTCTGGATCGCGATCTGGCCTCTGCATTAACTTCAAACACTTTTTTCACCCTTTTTCAACCCGAATTAGACAATTGTGCATTTCACAAAAGTTGTAGCCCTTGAAGTTAGATTTCTAAATCCACTTGAATCAGCCCAATCGGAGGTCGTATGCAAAAGTTATGCTTGAAATACCAAACACTGCCACAATCCGCGAGAATGCACTTTTGCACGTGTTTGGTTTGATTCTCGGCTTCGCTTCCAAAATCGTCTCGAATCGGCAAAAATAGCTTATCTTTACCTAAAAATATAAATAAAACAAAAACAACATAATATATACAAATAAAGCCGAAAACTCGGACGAATGAAGACCAAAACACGAAGATTAGATAAGTAAAAGTTGTGCAAAACGAACACTTATCACCTGCCACGATCGATCGTCCCAGAACGTGAATTGGATGTCCGGACGATTGGGTGCCCCTTGGTTGTCAACAACATACAAGAAAGGCATTGGAGAGTACTCGTCGACAAACCGGACACCTATAACGAGAATTTGGTCCGGCTCTTCTACGCCAATGCCGGCCAATACAGGGGCTCGGTGGTTTTCATCCGGGGCGTGAAAGTTCGATATGATGCAGATGCCGTCAATCGAGTCTACAAGATTGTCCCCCGTCTTCCGGACATCCCGACCGAGCCGTTCCAAGCACTGAAGATGGAAACGACCTACCAGCACCTCATTCAGGCCCTGTGCCCCCGAGGATCATATTGGGCACCAGGAGATAAGTGGTTCTATCGAGCCGATCTTTCGAGGGAGGCCAGGAATTGGATGTATTTCGTGTGCTCCTGACTCATACCAACAGTCTCAACGGCCCGGACCTATGCCACTCGCCTCACATTGATGTACGCGATCATGAAGGGCACCCCTTTGAACGTGGGTGCCATTATCCACTCGGAGATCCGACGGTGCATGGGCGACACATCTTTGGGCCCGATGTTCCCCTCCCTCATCACAGCCTTGTGCAAAAATGCCAATGTGGCGATGTTTGCCGACGACAAAGTAACAAAGGCTCCGAAGCCGATCTTCCCGTTCGACAAGCTCCAGCCAGCTTCCGGTCCTCAGGGCGAGGGCGATGGCCCTGAGCCAGATGCACCACCATCCGAGGATTCCCGACCAGCCCGACCCGCACCACAAGGCGGGAAACGACAGCAGGCAGCAGCAGCTCCGCCACTTCCAGAGTATATGGGCGAGTGGATGGATGCTATGGAGGAAAACGTGGGCTGATTCAAGAAGATAATCAAGGTGGTGACAGCAGCATTTCAGTGCTGGACGGACGACATCATCGAGCCACGACCATTCCGACCACGGCCTTAATTTGACGGAGCATCTTCCTCCAACGCAGCTGCAGAAGAAGCAGCACGAGCGGCAGCCACCACACTGGTGAGGCCAGTCTGGAAGGAGCACGAGCGTGGCCTTCGGGAGGACGAGGGACGAGCTATCGAGGAGGACCATGACATCTAGGGACGTTTTGTTTTCTATCCCTTTTATTTTTTATTCTGCTTTTGAGCATAGGGACTATGCTAGGATTTGAGTTTGAGGGTGGTGTTTGTTGAACCTGCTTGTTTTTTTTTTTTTTTTGTTTTTTTTTCCTTTGTTTTGGGATAAGTCGTCGGACTGATATTTCGTTTACGATGTATCTTTGCTAGACTTAATTTTTTTTAGTTTAGTTTATTTATCTTATTTTGATTTGGTCTTTTGCATGCATGTCATATAATTTAGTTTCGTTTTTGTATTTCGATTTCCGTAATTGTGTTATGTTTGTCACATGCATTTCATATAGGATCGAGTGTAAGTTGCATTTCCGGATTCTATTGAAGCAAAGCAATTAATGAATTAGTAGACTGGCTAGTTGATTTTAAAATTGAAATTGTGGATAACCGGCTAATTATAGATGAACCTTCCGACTGCGTTTTTGCAACTTGTGTGGATAGCCTTTCGAATCCTTTCCAATTAAGCATTGAGCGCACTTTTCTAAGGAGTATAATAGTTTGAGGTTTGGGGGGCGAGTTAAATTGAATTATGTGTTCACGATTCGAGTTGTTGGCTAAAAGTTCTATCTATGGTCTTTACGTTTTAATTTTATGTTATTTAGTTGTTAAATAAATGCGTTAAAAAAATATATAATAAAAGTAATAATTTGTGGTGTTGTTGTGATTCACGCTCTGATTTCCCCGCCTTTATGACTCGAGCTTAACCCGTTGGGTGCACCTCGTCGCCTAAGTCTCTCGAGCTGTCGAGCTTGGGGGTTTCTTGGACTAAAGTTCGATACATGGGTCAGGGAGATAACACAGTGGTGTCGAGCCTTCCACGAGTCACGATTATGCCCGTTTAAAATAAAAATTAAAAAAATGAAAAAAGTGTAATGAAAATCACCAAAATATTGTTGTTGTCATTTCTATTATTGAATAAATAGATCTACTTATGTCCAACTCGATTTTTTGAATTTCAGAATCAAAACTTACTTTTCACCCACATTTCTACACAAAACCCTCGATGATTGTGTTTATTGTTTAATTACGGATTCTTGAGTCTATCTTTCATTTTGGTGTAGAAACAACTAATTGCGTCGGTAGGAAAGTCGAATACCTTAAGCCGTAAGTCATTCTAAGATTTTAGGTTATCTAGCTCGTTTTATCTTTGGAATTAATTGCAACGCTTTGACCAATCCGGCAACTTTGTGGGTGTGTTGTCTGAAAACCCTCACGAGACACAACTCGTCCTTTGGGGGTACCCAGGGGTTCAACGGCTTGTTGCATACGCTAAATGCAATCGTGATTCCATACGTTAGTGGCCTAGTTTTAGTTTGTTGTTTTTATTTCCTTTTGGTTGTACTTTCGTTTTGATTTACTCGGGACGAGTAAAGATCTAAGTTTGAGGGTGTGATAAGTGTTCGTTTTGCACGATTTTTGCTTATCAAATCTTCGAGTTTTGGTCTTCGTTCGTCCGAGTTTCCGCTTTATTTGTATATATTATTGCGTTTCTTGTTTTATTTCTTTTTCTAGGTTTTATTAGATATTTTTGCCGATTCGAAGAAATTTGAAAGCGCAACCAAATTTTCAAGCCAATTTTGGGGCCAAGAAGACCCAGATCGCGATCTTCCATCCTGGATCGCGATCTGGGGGTGTTCAGAGAAGACTTTTTGCTCCAGACCCAGATCCCGATCCAGCAATCCGTATCGCAATCTGGGGGGGTCTCACAGTGCTGAATTGTTGAAGACCCAAATTGCGATACACACTTCTGGATCGCGATCTGGCATGGCAGTGGGCAGTTCCCTGAGGCTGCCAGATCGCGATCCAAACAACCCACATCGCGATCTGGGTACGCCTTATGAGAAAGATATTTTGTTGCAATGCTTCTTGAGGAAGCTTTGCATTTTACTATAAATAGAAAGGCCCTTTTATTCTTCATTTTTTCTTCGACTGTTTACGGTTTTCGACAGTTCTTCGCGGGAATCATCAACGGGGGTTTGGACTTTGGTTTTTCAAACGCAATTTCTTTACGTTTTGTTCTTCATTTCTTGTGTACATTCTTTTGACATTATGTTTGTTATGAACTAAGAACATTTTCTTCTAGGGTAATGAAACCTTGTATATATTGATTTCGATCTTCATTTCTGTTATCTATTTGTCGTGTTTCGATTTCGTTTATGTTTTCATGTATTAAACGCTTCTGATTTGTTTGATCAGCTCTCGGATTGATATTAAATAGGAATGAACTCGAGAGAGGATTTCTTGTTTGAAGTTAGGAAAACATAGCTCGGGGTGTGGAAACGGAGACGTGATGCACTTCGGGTAGCCCTTAAGGACTTGGTCTAAATGCTCTCTTAATAGCAGGTTCGGAACGGAGACGTCGGACCTGTGGGTAGACTCTAACTACACTGGAGACGGGGGTTAGTTTACTTTAGCATCTGGGTTAACGAATAGGAATGTGGCGTTAGATAACGGATTTGTAGATCGTTGTTGATTATACATAGGTGGATTTGGCGCTAGAAGTCCCGTTTAAACCAAAGCCCTCCCGTGTTGAGTTGTCGCTATTTTATTTACGTACATTCTATATTTCATGTTTACGATCTTGCATGCTTTTAAATTAGGGTTTCTCACCATTCCAAATATTTACAATCGGCTAGATAATATAACGATAATATAATTACACTATTCAGCATGTGAATCTATAAGGTCCCTGAGGATCGATATCCGGAACCACTGTCCTGCAAAATGCGACACTGTATTATTGCGGTAATTTATACGTGAGGAAAACGCGTATCAGGAGTCCATCGTGGAGGAAACCAAAAATAGCTTCCCGATGAAGGAGAGGATATGGAGGATGTCAATGAGACGGGCACTGAGCTTGTGGATGACATGGTTGCAGATGGTCCCACTACGGGGGCGTCTTCCGCTCGTGGTGGGGAAGCTTAGAGTTATATGATAGTTTGTTAGGATAGTTAACCCCTTTTGATATTTTGATTTATTTATTTTGACATTGTCAAGAGTTTTATGCGTTGGTTATATGTGTTTACATTTAGCATTGTACGCGATGTACTTGAGGAGGGGATCGGTCTCCCGAGGTTTTGGTTAAGGGTCGTGCCCTTTGTTTGGACCTCATGGGTCGTAAGTATGTTAGGACCGTGGCCACGTTTTAAAAGAAGGACCCAGTAAAACAGCATAGAGAGACTCAGATAGTCCAGCTGGCCAGGCTATATAGAGATTATCTTAATTTCTATAAGTGTTCGTAGGGTTGTTATGATATGAACACGTCGTAACGGTTAAGTAGTATAGAGATAATTACATTGTGAGTAAAGCAACACTTGATTTATTCGATGATGGAAAGTGCGAATTGTCATCAGCCTACGTGAGGCGAAGGGAAATACACTTGTAATGAAAACTATTCTACGTGTCTATAATAATTTATTCTTCTTCCATGTCTTCCTTTACTCGCCCGTGCTTGTTGTACTGGTGGTATGTCGATTGTCTTTGGTGTCTCTATGCCGGAAAAGTATGGTAGAAAATTTTGAAGTACTTGTACTGAAGACTTAGTAATTTCATAAGTTGGGGTGATGTGTATCACAAGGTTACGTACCCAATATGGGGACTGTTTCTCTTTCTCACATTCCGAGATATGAAATCAACTCGTGAGTTGCGGTGATTTGTTGCGTAATCATGCCTGTCAAATGGGATGGCATTATTATGTTAGTATAGTTATCCGAGAAGGTGCGTGTGATATCACTTAGTAGAGGTGGTGTTACCCTTGTACTGAGATAGTGCGGGGTATCCTCCTTCTTTGGGAAAGTGATGTGTGGCAGACATCCCCTCGTAATTGATTCTCCATCTGTAAGAAGGTGATGAAATGTGGTTATGGAATGCTGATGTAGGTAATATTAATAGCCCCCCTCTTTGGGTGGGACATTTACGCACCTCGCTATGGAGTGGGAACTTCTCGAGCGTTTAGAGACATTCTTGCAAGACGAGTGACGTGGAAGGTCACGAAGCCTGCAGTGGTATTTGTTTATAAGCGACTTTTGTATGAGGAAGATGTGGATGCTAACTTAAACAAATTTGAAGTAAGGTGGATGTATACCTCAGGCGTAGAACCTTTTGACGTTCCCTATATTCCAGGTTCTGGGTATAGGGTGTCCGTCAAGTTTCTCTAGACGATATGCTCCAGTGTTGACACTTGTGTTATTTTATATGGTCCTTCCCACTTGGGTTCGAGTTGGCCAATGGGACGCGAGGCTTCAGCTTTTCGGAGAACTAGGTCTCCCACTTGGAAAGATCGATGACGGACCTTTGAGTTATAGGCCTTGGCCATGCGTGTTTTGTACATGTGTTGTCAGATGCATGCAATCTCTCGTAGCTCGTCTACGAGGTCGAGGCTTCCTCGCATAGCTTCTTCGTTAGCTGAGGGATCATAGTTGGTGACTCGCCAAGATGGTTCACCGATTTCAACGGGTGCAATAGCCTTTGTTCCGAAAGCCAAATTAAACGGGGATTCTCCGGTTGCTGCTAGTGGGGTTTTTTGATATGCCCATAGGGCGTTGGGAAATTCTTCCATCCACTTCTCTCTGGCGCTTCCAAGCCTCGTTTTGAGGTGCTGGAGTATGGTGCGATTTGTGACCTCAATTTGGCCATTTGCTTGTGGATTGGCTACGGATGTGAAGAACTGTTTGATGTCTAAGCCAAGGCACCAATTCTTCACTTTGTCGCCACAGAATTGGGTTCCATTATCTGAAATAATAGAGCGTGGGATTCCGAAACGGGACACGATACTCTTCCATATGAATTGAATGACTTCTTCTTCTCGGATGTGTGCTAAGAGTTTGGCCTCCACCCATTTGGTGAAGTAATCAACGGCTACAATGAGGTACTTGCGCCCTCCGGTGGCGGACGGGAAAGGGCCGACTAAGTCCACTTCCCATTGGGCGAAAGGGATAGGGCTGTCATTGGGTTGCATTAATGCCGCTGGCATGTGAGGGATGTTGGCATGCTCTTGGCAAGGCTTACACCTCTGGACTCTTCACGTCTTTATGCATCGTTGGCCAGTAGTAACCTTTTCTCAATAGTTTGAGAGCCAAGGTTCTACCACTCAAATGATTTCCGCAAATGCCTTCATGTACTTCTCGAAGTACGTAATTTGCTGTAGTTGGGTCGAGGCATTTGAGATAGGGGAATGAGAATCCTCGTTTGTAAAGTTCTTCTCCCACCACTACGAAGCAAGCGGCTCTCGTTTTCAACTTTCGTGCTTGGGTGATGTCGGTTGGAAGTTCTCCATTCTTGAGATAATTTATGATAGGAGTGAACCATCATGGTTCGTCCTCCTCGTTGTAATGCACTTTATCGGTGGAAGCTATCTCTGGCTGAGGCGAGGTGAGGAGAGTAACTTTTCGACTCCCAATGCTTGGCTGGAGCTTCCCAGCCTAGCTAATTTGTCCGCATGGATGTTGTTGGAGCGAGGTACTTGTTTAATTTCATAGCTCTCGAACTTGGATAACAAAGTATGTGTGAGGGCTAAGTACTTGGCCATGGAGTCTTCTTTGGCCTCATAGGTTCCGAGTACTTGCTTAACGACGAGCTGAGAGTCGATTTGTATTAGGAGCTTACGTGCCCCGGCTGCTAGGGCGAGGCGGATTCCAGCAATCAATGCTTCATACCCAGCAACATTATTTGAGGCTGTAAATTCGAATCGCGGCTGTAAATTCGAATCGCTGAGCATATTCGAATTCATCTCCGTTGGGGTTCGTTCATACGATACCCGTGCCACCTCTGGTGGCTGTGGAAGATCCATCAACGCTGACGGACCAAGCGGGGAGGGAGGTGCTCTCTTCTGGCGAGGTCATTTTTACTAAGAAATCGGCCAATACTTGTGCCTTGATGGCGGGGCGAGGTTTGAATTCTACCCCGTATTCACTCAGTTCTATTGCCCATTTGGCTAACCGCCCAGATGTCTCGGGACTCCTTAATATCTGCTTCAGGGGGTAGTTGGTGAGAACCACCACTTGATGTGATTGGAAGTAAGGTCGGAGCTTCCGAGCTGCATTGATGAGGGCGAGGACTAGTTTTTCCATGGTGGTATAGCGTTGTTCAGCTCCTTGAAAGGCGCAACTTCTGTAGTATATTGGCTGGTGACCTTTCTCTCCATTTCGGATGAGGACCGCGCTGGTGGCATCTGCTGATGTCGCTAAGTATAGGAGGAGGGTGTCTCTGGGCTGAGGTTTCGTGAGTAAGGGTGGAGATGCGAGATACGACTTCAATTCGATAAAAGCCTTTTGACAGGCTTCATCCCACTCAAACTTTTTCCCACCCCTTAAAATCTTGAAGAAGGGGAGACCTCTATCCGCCGACCGTGAAATAAATCGGTTGAAAGATGCCAAACAACCGTTAAGCTGTTGGACTATCTTGATTGATCTTGGTGGAGCTATGGAGGTGATGGCTTCGATTTTCGTGGGATTAGCTTCGATTCCTCACTGTGAGATCATGTATCCCGAGAATTCACCTCCTCGAACGCCGAACGAACATTTGAGGGGGTTGAGTTCATCTTATATTTTCGCAGGATGGCGAAGCACTTACCTAAATCGGCTAAGTGGTCTAAGACCTCGATACTTTTTACGAGCATGTCGTAAATGTATACTTCCATATTCATGCCGATTAGGTCTGCGAAGATTGTGTTCACTAGACATTAGTAAGTAGCCAACGCATTTTTTAGGCCGAAAGGCATGACTTGGTAGCAGTAGATGCCTTGATCTGTGACGAAACTTGCCCTCTCTTGATCTTCTGGTGCGAGCAAGATTTGATTGTATCCTTGATACGTGTCAAGGAAGCTGAGGAGCTCGCATCCCGAGGTCGAGTCAATGAGTTGGTAAATTCTATGCAAAGGAAAAGGGTCCTTCGGGCAAGCTCTGTTGAGGTAGGTGAAGTCCATGCATAGCCTCCACTTGCCCCCGGGCTTGGGAACAAGTACTACGTTTGACAGCCATTCAGGATATTGAACTGGTCGGATATGACCTGCCTCTAGAAGTTTTGCAACTTCCGCCTTGATGTGTTTGTTGCGTTCGGGACCAAATGTCCGCTTCCTTTGTTTGACCGGTTTCAATCTTTTACCGACGTAGAGCCGATGTAGAGCCACCTTAGGGGGGATTCCAGACAAATTTTGGGCTTTCCAAGCGAACACGTTTCCATTGTGTCGCAGGAAGTTGATTAGCTGATGTTCCATCTCTGGATCTAAATCGGATCCGACGCGTAGGAGCTTGGAATCATCTCCGGGTGTGAGCTCTATGAGCTTAAGCTCTTCGACGGCTGCTAGGTGATGCTGTCGTCCGGTACGCTGATGAGGATTTCTCTATCGGCCTCGATGACCGCACTGACCCATTTTCGTTTGTTGGGTTTTTGGGTGTCGTCTCGCCTTCCGGATGGCTTGGGCTTCTTAGATAGTTCACATAGGGCTCTCGCGTAGCATTCTCGCGAGAGTCTTCTATCTCCAAGTACCTCTCCCATCCCATAGGGAGTAGGGAACTTCAATTTCTGGTGAAAGGAGGACGGAACTCCCTCCAAAGCGTGTATCGTAGGTCTTCCCAAGATAGTGTTGTATGGAGATGGTGTTGTATTAACTATGAGTAATTTCACCATCTACGTCACTCGGCATGGGTTCTCTCCGAGTGATATGGGAAGTTCTACTTCACCATTTGAGTATACATCTTCTCCTGTGAATCCTTTCAGGGGAGTACTGATGGGGCAGAATCTGGCGTTGTCGATCCCCAGCTGCGTGAACGCGTGGGTGTACATGATGTTGGCCAAGCTCCCATTGTCGACCAGTATCTTTTTGACTAAAAAGTTGGCCACTGAGGCCGTGATCACTAGAGCGTCGTTGTGAGCCTCAATTGGACCTTCTAGGTCTGATGAATTGAAGACGATGTTAGTGTCTGATCTTCTTATCTGATATACAGAGGCGGAGGGAGACGCATGTTCTTGACTCATACGGGCCGACTGGGCAAGGTTGCGCCTTTAATTGTGTGAGTCACCGCCTGCTGGTCCTCCTGAAATAAAAGCAATGACCCCTTGATAGGGTTGATTGTCATTGTTGTCTGGGTCACATTCATGACCGCCCTCATCTCGTCGCTGCTGTTGATCGCAATGCTTATCTCGCCGTAGGGGGTCATCTCGTCGTTTTTCCTTGGACTTGTCGATGTATTCGCCCAAGTGTCCTTGTTTGATTAGCCGCTCAATGTCTATTTTAAGTTTCGCACAGTCTTCGGTGTTGTGCCCTTTGTCCTTATGAAAACGACAATGTTGATCGGATTTCTCGCGTTTTGCGTTAGGGTGCATGGGGCGTGGAGGCTCCGCCAAACCTGTTTGTTCTATTACGTGAAGGATTTCAGTGAGGCGAGTGTTTAGTGGAGTGAATCGATTGTAGGAGGAAGATGGTTGTCCTTGAGTTGGGAGCGGAGGACGCCGATCATCCCGTCTCCTAATATCCTGTCGGTCATCTTCCCTCTTCTTTTTAGGAGGGGCATGGGTAGAGGCTTCCTCTATTCGTATGTACTTCTCAGCTCGATTCAACAACTCATCTAGGTTTCCAGGAGGCCTTCCGGCGATAGATTCTTTGAACCTACCCAATTTCAAGTTTTGCTGCATGATCCCTGAGAGCATGTCTTGTCCTACGCTTGGAACTTCGTGGACAACTTCCACAAAACGCTTAATGTAATTGCAGAGTGTTTCGTTGTCTCTTTGTATAATAGAGAAAATGCGTGTCAGGGCTTTGGCATATTGTTTGTTGATGGCGAATTGGTTGGTGAAACGTTGCGATAATCGAGAGAAGGTGTCAATCAATCATGTAGGTAAGGAGTTGAACCAATTTATGGCCCTCTTGGAGAGAGTGGTATGGAACATCTTGCACATTGCTGCATCTGTTGGGCCATACAAATCTGCCATGCCATGGAATTTCTCTATGTGTTCTTGTGGGTCGGTGGTTCCTTCGAATTGAGGTAAACCTGAGATTTTCACTCGTTCAGGATATCCATGGTGAAAGGATTGCGTCTTGCTGGGGTCAGCGCTCTTCCACCAATTGGGTTGTTCATTTGGGGGAAAGAGATTTGGCGACTGTTTACCTGGTCTTCTCCTTCATTCAGGAGAGAGACTCTCCGTGGAGACGCGTTACCCCGCTGGGGTGAGCGCTGATGTTGCTGTTTGGGTTGTGCCCCCTGTGATTGGTGGATAGCTGCACCCGGGACCATGGGTCCGAGGTGGATGAGGACACACTTATTCGGTGGTTGTTGTTCTGGACTGGCTGTGGTGCCATGGACGGCACCGCGGGTGGAGCATGTGCTGGTATCACGGGGGAAGCATTTTGCTCCCATCGTAGCGATGTATTTGGTCACCGCCTCTGTGGCGGCGCGAGTTGAGGCTTCTGCTATCATATGTTGGAGTGCATGCTCGGTTACCTGAACCGTTCGGGGAGCAGAGAGTGGTGGATCAGCAAGGGGTGGATCCCGAGGGGGATTAACTTCGACATCGCGAGGGGGATCTGGAGCATGAGCAGGAGGTGGCAAGCCAGATGGGAGGTTGTCAGCTGTGTCATTTTCTCTCCGAGCGGATGACTCAGGAGGATCTTGCTGGCTACGTGATCTGGTTTGCATTCCCACAGACGGCGTCAAAATGATGATGCTAATTACTTAGATCACTTGGGATAGTGTGGTAAATGAGTTGAGAGAGCAAAGCGAATTAGTAGCTCGCGAATTATATGGTCCTGAGGTCCCTGCGAAATCAACACATGTGAACTAAGCCGGGGGTTGATCCGGCGGAAACCCCTCCGATGCTCAAGTCAGATGTACGGATCGTGGAAATGGTAGAGAGAATATGTGCTCTAGAATACTTGTGAATAATAGAACGTACCTTAACAAATGTGTAAAAACCTCTATTTATATGTCGTTGATTGGGTTGGGTTTATTCTGTTGGGCCCAAGCGTTATTTTGAAGGTTTTTGGGCTTACGTGTAGTGAGCCCAATTATTGGATAAATTGTGGCCCATTGGGTCGGCTCAATTAGGTATATCAATATTATATTTGTTACTAATTTAATTAAAATTATTTAATAATAATGAATATGATAAATAATAATCTATTTAACATTATCCATTATAATATTTTGCACCTTTTGTTTATGTTATATATATTTCTTTTTATAATAATCCTAACTGTAAATATATAAATATAAATAACACTGTAAAATAATTATAATAATTGTATAACTAATGTTTTATAAATTATTAACTTTCATGTTGACTATTATTAATAGGGTCCATTTGATATACACACCTAGAATGAAAAATATATAGGGATAGGTCCACCCCTAAAATTCTTCCTTTGAGATAACCCCCTGGAGATGCAAAAGTACTATTGTGCCCTTAAGTGCAATTTTCGCCCAACTGCATTCAGTATTTTCGTCCCTACATCAGCATAATGTTGAACTGCATTTAGCATTTTGGGCCTGCATTTATCATTTTTGTAGATTATTTTAATAAAAAATATAAATTCTTATTTTATTATTATTTTATATATATATATATATCGTATTTTGTATTTTTTTAATTTTTTTAATTTTTTAATTTTTAATTTTTTTAATTTTTTAATTTTTTTAATTTTTTTAATTTTTTAATTTTTTAATTTTTTTAATTTTTTAATTTTTTTAATTCTTTTATTTTTTTTTTAATTTTGTAATTTTTAATATTTTAATATTTTAATTTTTTTTTTAAATTTACTGTACTAAATTGACTATATATGACTACAGTATACCACAGTCATGTATAGTTATATGTAATCATGTACTGTCTTTTTACACCAAAATTAATCTAAACCAACAACAAAATTCACAATTTAATCTTGATATTATAAATCAACTAACCCAAAAAAATGAAAAAAACACAATCACATGCATATAATCTTCAAAACACGCATTACTATACATTAAAAAACACATAACATATATATAAATATATGTTACTACACGCGACTATAGTTATATACAATTATCTATATTTATATAAGTGGCATAAGTCTGGAGTCCTGTAGCATGAATCCAACTTCACAAAGGCACTTCATCGAATTTTATTCTCTGCATGTCATAAAACTATAATAAAAGCAAAACCTGCGACAAAAAAATACGAGTTAAATAGCAAAATGGAACATGCGAGTTAGATTACATGAAAAATACAAAAAAAACATGATTTTTTTGTTGATAAATTTACTGAACTAAAATCGACTACAAATGACTATAGTATACTACAAGTCCTATATATAGTCATGTATAGTTACATGTAGTCATGACTATACATGACTACATGTGACTGACTATATATGACTGTATATGACTAATTATAACTGTATATTCACCTGACTCAAATCACCCATGTAAGTAACCACTACTGGTTAAATTTCTATTACAGACAAACAAAGCTCTCACACATTAGGCATTTCAAATCATCTTCAAATGAATACAAAAAAGAAAAATTATATATGATTTATAATAAAAAAAAATCAAATTACATGAAAAATACAAAAAAAAAATGATTGTTTTTGTTGATAAATTTACTGAACTAAAATTGACTACAAATGACTATATTATACTAGAAGTCCTATATATAGTCATGTATAGTTACATGTAGTCATGACTATACATGACTACATGTGACTGACTATATATGACTGTATATGACTAAATATAACTGTATATTCACCTGACTCAAATCACCAATGTAAGTAACCACTACTGGTTAAATTTTCATTACAGAAAAACAAAGCTCTCACACTTTAGGCATTTCGAATCATCTTCAAATAAATACAAAAAATAAATTACATATGATTTATAATAAAAAATCATATTAATCCAAAGAAAATATTTTAATATTAATTGTTCATAGATCTTCAAAAACATAGTAGATCTGATTTTTTTTTAAATAAATACAGTAAATATATACGAATCGAAAACCACCAATTCCAAATCTAAAATTCACCATTAATTAGATCTGACACAATTTAAAATTTTCGAATTCAGTTTGTTTCATAAAAAAATAATAAAATAAGGTGACATAGTGATAAGAATTCAGATCTTCGAAAAATAAATTAAAAATGGATTGACATTCATAAATTAAAAAAATAACTTAAGAAAAGTGAAGTGAATTGGTACCGAGTTCAAGGCGGTGGGAGGAGCAACGACGGCCGGCAGCGGAGCAGCGGAGCACGACGGAGCAGCGGAGCACGACAGAGCAACGAAGCACGTCGGAGCACCACGGAGCAACGGAGCACGACGGAGCACGGCAGAGCGGCAGAGCAGCGGAGAAGGCGGAGCGACGGAGAAGCGCAGCGACGGAGAAGGCGGGGAAGCGGAGAAGCGACGGTGGGAGGTGAGAGAGAAGAGAACAAGAATTTTGAGAGAGAGAGAGAGAGAGAGAGAGAGAGAGAAGAGAAACGTGGGAGAGGGAGAGAGAAAAGAAAACGGCCGTGAGAAAGGGAGAGAGAAATTAAGGAGAGTTGGTGAAATTTAGGGTTTTAGATTGTAACTAAAAGGGTAAAACTGGTATTTCAATTTGTCTAGGGGGGTCTATCAAATTAAGATTAAAATTTGGGTTTTTGACTAGCAAAGAAAAATCCTCAGGACCTTTCCCTATATAGTTTCAAAACTAGGGGGTTATCCCTCATTTCCCCTTATTAATATCAAAAATCTCGACTAATAACAAATGCATATATATATATATATATATATATATATATATATATATATATATATATATATATATATATATATATATATATATATATAATTTTGAAAAATATAAAAAAAAAATACGATTTAAAAGAAAGATTGAATTTTGATTTTTTTTGAATTTTGAAATTTAGAAAACTTTCTCAATTATTATTTTCACTTATAAATGCCCATAACCCAATCAATCTTCACAACTTTCATTTTATTTAGTTTATGTCTCAAGGTCTAAATCGTTTCATTCTTTTTTTTTTTCTAAAATTGTTTAGTGTTTAAATTCAATTATTTTTTTTTTACTTTTGAATTTAAAGTTAATCTCAACTTTTTTCAAGTTTCAATATAAATTTTTGTTTTCTTTCTTGTAGAAAAAAAAAATTGAAAAATCGGTTTGGACCCGGACCCGGATGGACCCGCCACAGACCCGGACTCGCTTCCCCACGGGTCGGTTTCGGGTCCCCTAAAATTCGGACCCGGACCCTACCCGCCCCGTGACCCTGTCTAGATTGAGTGATATTTAATGCGCAAAAAGATATGGTAGACGGAAATGAAACAGAGCCATTTTATCCGTTGTCCGCAATTCCATCATCTCAACCAATGAATTCCCCACCAGGTTATTCTGCACCACCTTATGTTTTACGAGATGAGCAGCCAATGAACTCACATGTTGACTAACGTGATAAGAGACCCATTTGATTCAAAAAAGCCCGTAAAGGCAAAGAAGAGGCATCGCCTAGTTGTAATGCGGAATCTGACTATAATAATCAATTATATATACGAGAAGCTGGACGAATGTTTAGGCATGATCAGAACATTGAGGTCCAAAAAATGCACTCTAGGTACAAAAGCATATTAGGTGAAAAGAAGAGAGATACAAAGGAAACAAATCGCAAAAGACTTATTTGAAAATTCGATGGCCCATTCAGACGACAACGGATTTAATCCATTTAATTAGTTGTCATTGTTAGATTTATAGGGATACTCTTATCCTTGTGTCGGCCCACAATGTTTTTAACGAGACCCACTCATTCTTTCATAAAATATTTTTTTTTGTATTAATTGGTATTATTATTGTTGTTTTCCAGTTGTTGTATTAATCAGTACTATCCTTATTGTTTTTCAAACATTATATTAGTTGTTATTATCCTAGTTGTTTTCAATTATTGTATTAATTGGAGATTATTTTTTTACTTTTATTTAAATATTATATAATTATAACTAAAATAATTATTATTAATTATTAATACAATTAATTATTAATTATTATTATTATTATTATTATTATTATTATTATTATTATTATTATTATTATTATTATTATTATTATTATTATTATTATTATTATTATTATTATTATTATTATTATTATTATTATTATTATTATTATTATTATTATTATTATTATTATTATTATTATTATTATTATTATTATTATTATTATTATTATTATTATTATTATTATTATTATTATTATTTATTATTATTATTATTATTATTATTATTATTATTATTATTATTATTATTATTATTATTATTATTATTATTATTATTATTAATATTATTTATTATCATTATTTTTATTATTAATTATTATTAGTAATAATTATTATTGATTATTAGTTATTATTATTATTATTATTATTATTATTTTTATTATTATTATTAATATTATTATTATTATTATTATTATTATTATTATTATTATTATCATTATTATTATTATTATTATTATTATTATTATTATTATTATTATTATTATTATTATTATTATTATTATTATTATTATTATTATTATTATTATTATTATTATTATTGTTGTTATTATTATTTTTATTATTATTATTATTATTATTATTA
>NC_142540.1:9652500-9690000 GCF_056151865.1 Erythranthe guttata
AGCATTGTGAAGAGGAGTTGATTATGCTACTGCATATTTTTTTTATTTTCGCCTTATCTGAAAGCTTTTCTATTTCTGCTAATGGCAGTTTATACAGTTCGTTTAAATGTTATAACAGTATGTGCTTACAGATATTATTCTACTAACTTTGTTCATGCAGGTACCATATATTTAAGGGAAGTAAGTGTTATGGCCAATCAATGACAAAGAGGAAATTATTATAATCACATTTTGATTCCACTTAGTCTAAAAACCCATATAGAATTAAAAGAAATTATAAATTCCATTATTATCTCAAGAGGAGTCTTATGTAATTTATATGAATTAAAAATTATATTCCATTAATTGTTTCAAGAGGAGTATTGAGATTAATGAATTTCTTTTGAGTAAGACTTCTCTTCCACAAGCCGTGTGTTGTGATAAGGAAGATAAGTTCCTTTTGGGTTTAGTCTATATATTGTCATTGATTGTTTAAATGTAAAATAATCTTTTATCAACCTAATTGAATTTTGCTTGTATAGGAAGTTCTCATATCAAATATAAAACAGGGCTTCATGCGTAAGATTTTTCTACGCCTTTATTCGAGAGAAGACTCAAAAGAAAAATATTTTTTCCTCTCGTATTTATTGCGCCAACCGCGAGACACGTTATTTTCATAGAAAATATATCGGCTTCAAAGCATTGTGGAGAAGACACCAAGATTCAATAGTTCTCATAAGTTTGCTTGTTCTATACAAAATAAAGATCGGTTCTTTGGGTGAGGGGTTTAAAAGATCTCTGGAAGAGGTAGATCTGCAGATCGACGGGATTCAATGTTGAAGAGTGTCCAGCCGTATGGAGTGGAGGACGTATAGCAAATTGAAGATCATACTTTCGAGTATTATAAAAGAACAACGTCAACAAAGAGGGAATCTTTAGTTTTGAACAAGTCCAATTATTGTATTCGTACAACTTAAATTACTGAATTCTTATTTGTATGTCCCCCGTGAATTAGGATACATTTATATCTGAACCACGTTATAATTTGTGTCTTTTATTTCTGTTTATTTACAAATTCTTGCGAACAAATTGTTACAACAATTAACAGATTAGTAACGAAAAACTGAACCTGACACAAATAATTTATATTTGCCCGAAATAAATCTAACATTTCCATCTCTAAGTAATAATTTTCATTCTATTGCTTACATGACAAGCCGAGCTATACTCAAAACAACAAATGAGAATATGGACAAATTGAATTAGAAATTGATATCTTTGTTTCCGGAGGAAGAAAGATCATTTCATAGTTATGATGAAGTGATTAATGATTTAAACAACTATTATGAAGAGGAATTTATTACTTATTTATCGTCAAATGGTCTCCATTCTCATAAGTTGTTACTCAAAATAAATTTCCCAACCATTCTTCTAAGTAACCTAGACCCGTGAAATGCATTATACAATGGTACAAGAATGGTTTGCATGAATTTCAAGGATAACGTAATTGATGCAGGATAGTCTTTGGGCAGTATAGTGGAAAACATATATTTATACCTAGAAAACCACTCTCGCCAGCTAATGATGAGGGCTATCTGTGTAAGTTTAAGCAGGATCAATTACCAGTAAGACTTTTTTTAGCCATGAAAATTAATAAAATCGCAAGGACAAACGATTCCAAATGTAGGTGTATAGTTGCCTCAATCCATTTTCTCACATGGCCAATTTTATAACGCCTTATCAAGAGGAACTTCAATGTCTACTACGAAAGTGTTAATCAAATCAGACACTTCGGACATTATAAGAAAATGGCGACAAAAATGTGGTGAATAAGCAAGAATTAGCTGTTGGGACGTTTTAAATTTATTTCTAATATTTGCAATATATCATTTGTTATTTAAATAACTAATGTTGTATTGCGTAACGGGTTGTATCAGGTTGTATCACAAATGGGCAATATGATTATGAAGGATAATCCTAATATAAGAGTATCACATTCCTACCGATGAGGTAGTATCAGGCACAATATAGAACTTTACTTGAAGTAAAACAAGAAAAATAATTAATTGATATGAAATAATGTCTAACCTTAAATTTTATGTTTTATTTTACAAGCTTCATAATGTCAAAACTAATTTCATTTTTATTTTTTTCCCATTGATGTAATCATGGTCTTCTTGAACAGTTCTAAGATGAAATCCAACAATTCAATGATATATTTGAGAATCACAAACCATATGCTATAGTTAATGGCAAGTCCAAAAGAGTAATTGGTAGCTTCTTAGCCGGTGACATCGGCTATGACCGAGAAATGGTACCAAGCTAGGGTCGACATAAAACAGCCATATATTGGCCAATGAGTGGTCAATTGTTGCATAGGCATTTGAGGTGTTTTTCCAAGAATGCAAGGATTTCTTTACAACTGGCACAATCAAGAGATGGGCAAGACATAGGGTTGGCAGTCCGGCACAACCGACCAACAACTGACTTCCGGAGCAGTTTATGAGCGGTTGCGGGGCGGTTGAGGCCTAGAGAGCATGGGAACTGCCTCTTTGTAACTTGTAATAGTTAGGCAAGTGTAAGGCACGCGTGCCGCCAAGTGTCCCTAGGTATTTTAATGACTAAATTTCCATCTTCCTTGTACTTATACGGCTTTTGTGCACAAATCTGGCCATTTGTACATAGAGGGAGTCAAATTACATTGTTGAGCATCTGAGGTCGGATTTTGTGAATATACTTTTTGGTCTTCTTTTGTATACTTCTGGGAAATCATATAAAGGTTGGATTTTATTGTATATTTCTGGGAAAAATTAATACTAATGCTAATATTAACTATATTAACACTATTACTAATACTAGTACTAGTACTAATACGAGTGCTACTACTACTACTAATACTAAATACTAGTACTTGTTGGGAATCATGCACGTGTACGCAACGGAAAATGAAAAATTTATATGAAAAATGTTTTAACATCTAAACACGTGCACAATATAACAATTAATGCATATCTTATTGCTTGCAGCGCAAATTAAAATATAACATAAATATTATTAACTTGCTATTGATAAAACACGTAATATGCTCGCAGTAAATCACATATCATGCATTAAAATTTCACAAAATCATTTAATAAATAATTATCCTGCAAATATCAACATCTTAATTAATCTTTTTAATTAAGTACATGAAATACAAACATATCCGAATTTACCTCTTGAAGCGTGGGGCGAACATTCGGATTCGAAACAAACGGCCACATAAACGAATCCGTGCAGTCGGGAGAAGCGGCAGCGGAGTGACGGCGTAGGACGTGCGGGGTAGCGGCGGCGCGTACAACTCACGCACTGTCTTCAAGCGGCACATGCGGCGGAGGCTCGGCGGCGGGGTCGCAGTGATTTGACTCCTACGTCTTCCTCCTCTCGGATTTTACCTCGTATACCGAATTCTACAATTACATGGCACTAGACATGCAAACGTTAGAACAAACGTAAGAAAAAGACAAAAATGAAGAAGCTACCGGTATGGTGTCGGCGCGTGGGGCTGATGTCCGGCGACGGGAGCAGGGGACGGTGGAGGGGGCAATGGCCGTGTGTGAGGGAGCGGCAGGGCTTTTTCTCCTTGTGTGCAAGCACTATAAATCTTGTATTTATAGTGTCTTGTTCACATGATCTAACCGGCTTAAATTAGATTATGCCCAACTGTTTCAGCGCGTTAGTCTTTCTCTGCTCGTTCCTTACCAACCAATGATCACACAATTATAAAAATTATATTTTCAGTATCATTGAAACGTCCTCGTCGATACGAGTGCTAGTTCTCGATTTCCAGTTGTAGTAGCAAATTCTTTTCTGCAATTTAAACAAACAAGAAAAACATGCACAAAGATAATTTATTGAATTAAAATAAAATATTGCGAGTTACAAACTCTAATTTAATCCTTTGATTCTTCTCTGAAGAATAATATATGTTGACTTTGAATTTCGGAGTCGGGTTGTTAACTTGATCTTCTCCGAATTTGATTTTGAACTTGAATAACATTTTTCGAGGGTCATACGACTTGAATATCGGATCGAACGCTGAACTTTGACGGGCTTTGACTTGAAGATCCTGGAGTTCTTTGAGCTTTGGTTCGAAGATCATGGAGTTCTTCGAGCTTTGACTTGAAGATCTTGGAGTTCTTTGAGCTTAGACTTGAAAATTTTGGAGTTCTTGATGGATTTGGCCCTTCAATCTTCATTCGATCTTGATTTGTTGAAGAACGCCCTCGATTTGATGAAGAATACTTGAGATGTTGGAGAGAGAATTTTCTCCTACGATTTTTCTTCTTCTTCACTTGTCTTTTGAATTGTGTAGGGAGGGTCCCTATTTATAGTGGTAGAATAAGAGTCCTTGATAAACCTTCTTGATGATGTGGCGCGATTTGATTGGGTCTTTTTAATTTGATATATATCTCTTAAAACATGAAAGAAAAGAAACAATCCAATCGGCAATTAATTAATTGATATTTATCTCCATAACTTGTCTAGAAAGACAAGATATAATTTAATTTAGACACAATTTAATTGGCTAATTTAATTAACAAATTAATTAATTTTATGCGTCGATACCAATTTCTAAAACTGGAAACCCTAATTTAGTAAACCAGCTAAATTGGAAAACTTCCCAATTTAGAAAGTTCACTAAGATCATCGCCTAGTTATTTCCTTTTCTTATTCTCATTCACAATTAACAATTATGAATGTTGGACTCAATGGTGACCTTCTATCATGCAAAGATTAAACGTTTTTATCTTTGACCGTTTATTCATTGAATTCGAGTACACAAGCAGTATAATCGTCGATGGTTCAGGTGTAAGCTAGTTGTGGACCCGCAACCCTTTGTGGTTTAAACTCGTCCCTAGAGTTACAATTAAGATGAAGCTCGTTTTAACTTAATCATCCAACAAACCAAGATTGGCGTTTAGCAACTACGTATCATGATTCCCTAGATAGAAATGAAGTGCCTGCAAGAACCGTGTGATAGAGTTAACGTACAACACGATCCCTACGATACATATGTCCCGATTGAACTAGAGGCATTGGTTCATCGAGACCTCATTTATAGTTCAATAATTGTGCGATAGTTCGAAGTGTTGCAATCAGTTCGTGCATGACCTAGAGAATCATATTCCCTAATCATCACTCAGTCAACTCTGGTCAGAGACTTAATGATTATGAACTATAAGAACACACATGACATCCAAGACTATTCTAGCAATCGAATCCCCAACTATAATGCACAGAACTCCCACTAGATTTCGGACTGCACGAACACAGGCCTGTGTGGCGGTCCTCAATGGAACTCAGGGACAGGTCACAATACATCTGGTCCTCTAGTGAAGTCAAGGTGATATCTAGGTCTTAACGACTAATGGCGTACACCTATAGAAATCTCTACTCGACTGTTGAGAATCACTTAGAGATTTCTAGGATGAGGGTATTCAGTGAACATCAACTTATGAGCACCCACTTATGTATGCCGATATCACAATACATATTACTAATGTGATGAAGTACACATACACTG
Organism: Erythranthe guttata; assembly: GCF_056151865.1. Lineage (NCBI taxonomy): Eukaryota > Viridiplantae > Streptophyta > Magnoliopsida > Lamiales > Phrymaceae > Erythranthe > Erythranthe guttata. The sequence goes on from NC_142540.1 coordinate 9,658,046, forward strand.
AGTGCTAGTCTCGAATGGGAAAGGTCGATATCCTCATTGGTGGCGTAACCCGTAACCCGTTGACTAGGAACATGGTTTAACAGTCATATTGCTTAACTAAGTATATCATGATCCTAGTAACTAGATGAAATATAAGTAATTATAATAATTGTAAGGCCTATATCTATGCTTATGCACGGGACAAAGATATAGAATGTCAAAAGGTGTTTTATCACTAATACAAAAAATGATTGTTTATTATAATAATAAATGAAAGACCACAACCACAAGTTGGCTTGTTGGTCACTTACTCTAACAATCTCCCACTTGACCAAAAGTCAACTACCAATAAATTGTAATCCCATCAACTCTCGATATTTCTCGTTGATTGATGTAGGCAAAGGCTTCGTGAAGGGGTTTGCTACATTCTCTTTCGAGGTGACACGTTCTACCTTGACTTCACCTCTATCAATGATGTATCAGATCACATGATACTTCCTCAGAATATCCTTGGACTTCTGATGAGATCTCGGCTCCTTAGCTTGCGCCACGACTCCGGTTTTTATCGCAGTACAACGGTACTGGATCATTAGCGTTAGGAACAACACCCAGCTTTTGGATGAATATTCTTATCCGTGTCCCTTCTTTTGCAGCCTCCGATGCTGCAATATACCTAGCTTCGGTAGTGAAATCGGCCTTCGTGTTTTTCTTGGAATTCTTCCAACACACGGCACCACCATTAAGCGTGAATATAATGCCAAGTTCGACTTTGAGTCGTCCACATCCGATTGCCAACTAGATTCGGTGAAACCTTCTAATTTCTACTCGGCACCCCATAGACCAAAAATATATCCATTATCCTTCGTAAGTGCTTGATGATATCTTTCACAACCTTCCAATGAGATGGACCGGGGTCAGACTGATATCTTCTTGTGACACTCACAACATACGCAATATCGGTTCTTGTACATAGCATGCACATACATTATGCTTCATGTGGCAGAAGCATATGGTGTCATTTTCATCTCCTCAATTTCACTAGGTGTCTGAGGACACATGGATTCCGAGAGACGAACCCCAAGGGACATTAGCGAGAATCCCTTCTTGGATTCTTCCATGCTAAACTGTTTCATGACAGTGTCTATGTACAGGGTTTAGGATAAGCCTAACATCTTTCTAGCCCTATCTCTATAGATGCATATTCCTAATACTTAAGAAGCTTCTCCCAAATCCTTCATTGAGAAACGTGAGAAAAACCATGCTTTAGTCTGTTGTAATATTCCTACGACATTCCCAATGATTAGAATATCGTCGACATAAAGCACCAAAAATATCACTGCCCTCCCACTAACCTTCTTGATACACAAGGTTCCTCCGGGTTCCTCTCAAAATCAAACCATTTAAAAGTTAAGTCGAACCATATGGTCCAACTACAGGATGCTTGTTTCAATCCATACATGGATCGCTTGAGATTGCAAACCTTTTCCTCGCTTACAGAAGATATGAAGCCTTCCGGATGTGCCATGTAAATTTCTTCCTCGATGTCTCCACTAATAAAAGTGGTCTTCACATCCATTCGCCATATCCCGTAGTCGTACCACGCAGCTATGGCCAGCAAAATCCTAACGGACTTCAACATTGCAACAAGCGAAAAGGTTTCCTCGTAGTCAACACTTTATCTTTGAGCGTATCCTTTTGCTACCAATCTAGCTTTGTAGGTCGACACATTTCCATCCACTCCAATTTGTTCTTATAGATCCATTTCCAACCTATGAGAACTATTCCCTTGGGTGGATCTACTAAGGTCCATACCTTGTCGAAGTACATGGAGTCCATCTCGGATTTCATGGCATTTAGCCAATGTCCCATGTTTGTATCCTATACTAATACTAATACTAATACTAGTATTAACACTATAACTAACACTTACACAAACACTAACACTCGTACTGATACTAATACTTACACTATTACTAACATTAGTATTACTTGATACTAACACTAATACTAACACTTAGACTAACACTAAAGTTAACACTAATAATAACAATGGTAATCATAGTAATAATAACACTAATGCTAACATAAATACTAACACTAATACTAATACTAATACCAATACTAATACTAATACTAATACTAATACTAATGCTAATACTAATACTAATATTAACCCTAATACTAACCCTAATACAAACACTAATAGTAACACTAGTACTAACATAAATGCAAATAGTAATACTAATACTAATACTAATACAAATACTAATACTAATACTTATACTAATATTAATATTTAAAGAAAAGCAAAATTCGATTCTTCTTTTTTTTTTTTTTTTGGACGAAGACTCTAGACAACACAATTCAAGAAAATAGGAGATAGAGAAGACACGAATAATGGTAGAACGAAAACAAAACAAAGACACGAAAAAAAAAAAAAGGATAGGTGAAACCTTTTCTTGGAAATTGGCTCTGGTTACCAACTGGTTCGAACCCCGTAGAACTTGTTATGGGACCCAATAATCTTATGCGGAAGCAAGAACAGAACGTCCAAAAAATAAAGGATTCGATTGGCGGAATTCGGAATATTGACCCCGTAGCTATAGAGAGCTAGAAACCAATATTATCAAGGTGGAAGTATTGACCCCGTGATTATAATGAATCAGAAACCAATACTATATTGCTAAGAAGAATTCACAAGAATCCACTCGCAAAATATCCCGAAGAGTTGGTGAAGAACAACGAAGGAGAATTTTAATCTCTCAAAATAATACTTAAAAACGTCCATATAATAACGACCTAAAACAACCAATTAATAAGTGTCAAAGACACCTAATCTAAAAAGGAAAATAAATCCTAACTTATCTATTATAAGGAAATAACGAAATAAACTAAATCTAGTCCAAATCGGACTCTAAAAAACAAGAAACAAATTGTCCAATAATAGAATTCGAAAATTAATAATAATCATCTTTTCCAAGTCACGTCTTCTTCCGCTGGATGACTAGACGGGCTCAAGTCCTTGAGCTCGGCTTGCTTCACAATCTGGCCCGAATAATTCGCTCCAATTAAGCTCAGCTGGGATCGAACAAGACTTCGTCAATTCTTCCTTATGGAGCTCGTGTTCTACTAAGTTAAGCATGGCTGCTTCAATGTGCTTGGCCCGAGCTCGGGTAATTGGTCCTCTTGGCACATGCAGCTCGTCCAAGTCATCAACCCCTTTAATACTAATATTAACCCTAATACTAACCCTAATACTAAAACTAATACTAACATAAATGCAAATACTTATACTAATACTAATACTAATACTAATACTAATACTAATACTAATACTAATACTAATACTAATACAACTACTAATACTAATTATAATACTAATACTAATACTAATACTAATACTAATACTAATACAACTACTAATACTAATACTAATACTAATACTAATATTAATTCTAATACTTATACCTAATACTTATACTAATACTTATACTTATACTAATACTAATACTAATACTAATACTAATACTAATATTAATATTAATACTAATACTAATACTAATACTAATACTTATATTAAAATTAATACTAACACCATTAGTAATACTAATATAAATACTAATACTAGTACTTATACTACAACTAATCCTAATTATTATACAAATACTAATACTCATAGAGTAATACTAACACTATTAGTAATACTAATATAAATACTAATACTAGTACTAATACTACAACTAATCCTAATTATTATACTAATACTAATACGAACACGAATAGTAACATTAATAGTAACACTAATACTAATACTAATACTAATACTAATACTAATACTACTACTAATACTAATACTAATACTAATACTAATACTAATACTAATACTAATACTAATACTAATACTAATACTAATACTAATACTAATACTAATACTAATACTAAAACTAATAGTAATACTAATACTAATACTAATACTAATACTAATACTAATACTAATATTAATACTAATACTAATACTAATACTAATACTAATACTAATACTAATACTAACACTAATACTAATACTAATACTAATACTAATACTAATACTAATACTAATACTAATACTAATACTAATACTAATACTAATACTAATACTAATACTAATACTAATACAAAAACTAATACTAATACTAATACTAATACGAATACTAATACTAATACTACTACTAATACTAATACTAATTGATACGAACCCCGTAGAACTTGTTACGGGACCCAATAATCTTATGCGGAAGCAAGAACGGAACGTCCAAAAAATAAAACATTCGATTGGCGGAATTTTGAAAATTGACCCCGTAGCTATAGAGAGCTAGAAACCAATATTATCAAGGTGGAAGTATTGACCCCGTGATTATAATGAATCAGAAACCAATACTATATTGCTAAGAATAATTCACAAGAATCCACTCGCAAAATATCCCGAAGAGTTGTTGAAGAACAACGAATGAGAATTTTAATCTCTCAAAATAATACTTAAAAATGTCCAAATAATAACGACCTAAAACAACCTATTTATAAGTGTCAAAGAGACCTAATCTAACAAGGAAAATAAATCCTAACTTATCTATTATAAGGAAATAACGAAATAAACTAAATCTAGTCCAAATCGGACTCTAAATAACAAGAAATAAATTGTCCAATAATAAAATTCCAAAATTAATAATAATCATCTTTTCCAAGTCACGTCTTCTTCGGCTGGATGACTAGACGGGCTCAAGTCCTTGAGCTCGGCTTGCTTCACAATCTGGCCCGAATAATTCGCTCCAATTAAGCTCAGCTGGGATCGAACTAGACTTCGTCAATTCTTCCTTTTGGAGCTCATGTTCTACTAATTTAAGCATGGCTGCTTCAATGCGCTTGGCCCGAGCTCGGGTAATTGGTCCTCTTGGTACATGCAGCTCGTCCAAGTCATCAACTCCTTCATCCAGCTCGGCACTACCTCGCGTAATTGGATGGATCGTATCACTAATACTAACACTAAGACTAATGACTAATACGAAGACTAATACTAATACTAATACTAATACTAATACTAATACTAATACTAATACAAACACTATTAGTAATACTAATACTATTACTACTAATACTAAACAAGGACTAATACTGATATATATATATATATATATATATATATATATATATATATATATATATATATATATATATATATATTTGGAATGTGATTTTAGAAACAAGTTATATTGCTCCGACTAAGTTGATATTCTATTTACTTGCATTATACAACATAGTTATTCGAAGGATAAACCACATATATATAGACTAACACTAACGCTAACACTAATATTAATACTAATATTAACCCAAATACTAACCCTAATACAAACACTAATAGTAACACAAGTACTAACATAAATGCAAATACTAATACTAATACTAATACTAATACTAATACTAATACTAATTTGAGTACTAATACTAATACTTATACTAATAACAATTTTTACTACTAAAACTAATACTAATACTAATTCTAATACTTATACTAATACTAATATTAATTGTAATCCTAATACTTATACTAATATTAATACTTATACTTATACTAATACTAATACTAATACTTAACACTATTAGTAATACTAAGATATATACTAGTATTAGTGCTAGCACTACAACTAATCCTAATTATTATACAAATACTAATACTAATACGGTAATACTAACACTATTAGTAATACTAATATAAATACTAATACGAGTACTAATACTACAACAAATCCTAATTATTATACTAATACTAATACGAACACTAATAGTAACATTAATAGTAACACTAATACTAATACTAATACTAATACTAATACTAATTCTAATACTAATACTAATTCTAATACTAATACTAATACTAATACTAATACTAATACTTATACTAATACTAATACTTATACTGATACTAATACTAACACTAATGCTAATACTAATACTAATACTAATACTAATACTAATACTAATACTAATACTAATACTAATACTAATACTAATACTAATACTAATACTAATACTAATACTAATACTAATACTAATACTAATACTAATACTAATACTAATACTAATATTAATACTCATACTAATACTACAACTAATACTAATACTAATACTAATACTAAAACTAATACTAATACTAATACTAATACTAATACTAATACTAATACTCATACTAATACTAATACTAATACTAATACTAATACTAATATTAATACTAACACTAATAGTAACACTAAAGCTAACACTAATACTAATACTAGCACTAATACTAATACTAATACTAATACTAATACTAATACTAATACTAATACTAATACTAATACTAATACTAATACTAATACTAATACTAATACTAATACTAATACTAATACTAATACTAATACTTATACTAATACTAATGCTAATTCTAAGACTAAGACTGATACTGGTACTAATAGTAATACTAATACTAATCTAATACTAATACTAATACTAATACTAATACTAACACTATTAGTAATACTAATACTATTACTACTAATACTAAACAAGGACTAATACTAATACTAATACTAATACTAATACTAACACTATAATACTAATACTATTACTACTAATACTAAACAAGGACTAAGACTAATACTAACACTAATAATTATATGGATACTAATACTGATACTGATACTCATATATATATATATATATATATATATATATATATATATATATATATATATATATATATATATATATATATATATATATATATATATATATATATATATATATATATATATGCGCATTTAGAAACAAGTTATTGCTGCGACTAAGTTGATATTCTATTTACTTGCATTGTACAACATATTTATTCGAAGGATAAACCATACATATATATTAATTATTTGCAGTACTAGAACTCTCCTAAACAAAATAGACAAAATTAACGTGATATATGTTAATTATATATATATGTATATGACTTCACTCCATTCACTACAACAAATTTCACATTTGGCAACAACTAATTTCGTTGTGGAAAGCATATAATTTCGTTGATAATTCCATTCGCAACGAAATTATGTCGTTGCTAGCTTCGTTGCGGGTTGTTTGTTACTAAAAGTTCCGGGCAACGACTTAAAAGTCGTTGCATATACATTTTGTATGCGCAACAAATTTATGTCGTGGGCAAATGAATATCGTAGCCAATACATTTAGAATGCACAATGATTGTATTTTGTTGCCAGATATAATTCGTTGCCAATACATTCTTTATGCGCAACAAATTGATTTCGTCACCAAATATATTTCGTTGCCAAAACAATGTTTATGCACTACAAAATTATTTTGTTGCCCAAAATACATTACATAGACAACAAATATTGTTGTTCCAAGAAACAACTTTATTTCGTTGCACAATGTACATTTATAGCAGCAAAATAATTTCGTGTAAAAAAACTCTTTATGGCAACAATTTATTTTCGTGCCATAAAACTCTTTATGGCAACAAATTGTTTTCGTGCCATTTGTTTTTTCTTTTTGCCACAAATATATATTGTGCCTAAAAATACTCTTTTGACAACAAAAATAAAATCGTCCTTAAAAGTAGTTTTACGCTACAAAATATTTTTTTTCTGTAAATTTATGATTTAAAATATATTATTTAAATTATTTACAATAATGTGGTGATTGTAATTTCGATGAATTTAATGATAATATTACTATTTTTTTAATTTTATTTACCATATATATATATATATATATATATATATATATATATATATATATATATATATATATATATATATATATATATATATATATATATATATATATATATATATATATATATATATATATATATATATATATATATATATATATATATATATATATATATATAATTTAGCAAATATAGAAATAAACACGAAGAATAATAATCATTCAATAAAAATAATTAAAACCCAAAATGCTAATTCAAAGATCTTAGAGTCAAAATAAACGATACGCATAAAAGATAGCATCCTAAATAAAAGATAGCATCCTAAATATTACAATTTTTACCATATGTTTAATAAAAAAAAACATAAAAAAAAAAACATAAAGTAGAATAAGATGGGAAAAGTAGAATAAGATGGGATGAGAGCGCTCAAACATATTCAGCATAATACTCATGTTCTTACTCCTAGCGAATCAACTTCAATCTGCAAAAATATATATAGTTCAAATATAAGATATAAAACTTTGAATAAAACAAAAAAAAAAAAAACACAAGATTGTTGTCGGAAATATTACCACGAAGAGTTACTTGGATGTTGTTGAGACTCCATTAAGTCTCGAAGGAGGCGACCATGTTCTTCAAGAGTTGCTTTTAAAGTTTCAACTTCATCTTTTAGCTCAACATTTTCCTTCTCCTTCTCCTTTAAAGCTTCTTGAATCATCTGTCTAGTCAAATTTGATGCAGTTTTTTTCGGTTTTGGACCATATCCAAGTCCGACAACATAGGAGGACCTCCTTCCGAGAACATCATCAACAATTTCATCAATATTTACGCTCTCACCATATTCTTCAACATCATTAATTCTACGACGTTCCATTTCCAACTACAATGAATATAGTCAAAATTACCATGATAAGCAAAAAAAATAATCCTCGTACCGAAATTAATGCAAGAGGGCAAAAAATTACTTACATAATTTTTTTCACATTGCTGAGTAACCCATCCCTTGCCTTCTTTGTAATGACAATGCTTGTAAAATTGAATTCTATCCACTTCAGCGTCATTAAATTCTTCTTCTTGACTCTGTAAAAATAAGATTGAGTTAAATACAAATATTTGCTAAAATAATATATTGCATTATTCAAAAAAAAAAAAAAAAGATCAAAGTAACTTACAAGCATATGATGAGCTACTACAAATGATCTCGAACCTTGATTATGATTTGTAATCATATTTTTACGATTTTTTTTATTTGTTTCGCACCGGTCCTGCCAATTTTGGTTTATTAATTACTAATTACATATACAAAAATGAATAAAAATAAATGAAGAAAGATTGTACCTTATACTTTTGATCACTAAAAAGATTAGTGCATAAAGATTCCCAATTCTGTTGAGTTAAGCCTCCAAAAGATGGCTTATTGCGTATCGCTTCTTCTACCGAATCAAATTTTTTAAAATGTTTATTCAACCTGTGTCGTTGGTACCTACTTCGATGCTTCAAAATTTCTAAGACATTCTCGACGGTCTCTTCATCTAGATTGTCGATCGTTAAATTCATCTGCAATAACAATTTGTTGAATTTAAAAGGTGTTGTAATAAGATAAAAATATTTTTTAAAAAAATCATATAATAAAAATATAAAAACCTCAAGTAGATCAATAGCCATTGACAACTCAGTATCATCAATGGCCTTCCATTTAATAGGAACCGACATCGAGTCTCGAGAAATTATTCCAAGCTCACTAGACAATTTTGCCGATTCCAAGCTATCAAGAGGCCTTCCTTGTGTTGGATCCATGTGAACCACCAACTTTTGTTTGTTTTTACTGTTTAGTTTGCGAAGAGCAATTCCCCGAGTGCACCCTCGAACATTCTTTTTGGTGATGGAAGCTACATCGGCACAAGAAATATACAAGTTACGTGAATAATAATAATAATAAATTTATTGTACAAAAGAGCATTAGTTTGTAAGAACATATTACATGTGCTATCAGTATGTGCTTGTTGAATAGTATCTTCTTCTCGTAAAGCAGACAATGATTCTTGAGGAACCGTAACTGATTCCCTAGATAATTGGACAGATGGTTGTGTAGCTCTGCTAGATGATGCAATAGTGCGCGCCCGACCACGAACCGGATTAACCATTTCCTTTAATTTATAATCACAAACAATATTGTGTAGCAATTCTTATTTAGACCAATCAATAAACAGTGCAAGAAAGATAATTGTGAAAGTTCAATCGAAGAAGACTCCAATTAAACATCTCTAAAATTAAAAATTAACCCATAAACACAACTCAATGTTCAGTTGTGGCTACAAGTAATTGAAGAAGGTAGAATAACTTAATAAATGAAACAAAATAAAGCATCCGGAAAGATATAGCAAAGAGCTCATATATTTACCCTTTCAATGCACACGCTAATTGAAAGATCAATTTAAGTTTTTTTTTTTTCCATATAATTCTACTTGCATATGGATTGCACAAAAAAAAAACAAAAAAAGAAAGAAAAAGAAGAACTGGTTTCAGTTCTATTGATGCAATCTATTTAACAAATAAAATTCAACTTGTTCAATATAGATCTCATATAGTCTAGTTCTTTTCACCGAAAGTGGGAAAATCAATTTTTACATTTACCTCTTATGCCGAAAGAATCTCTCTGATCTACCTGGAAAATCAAGAAATCAACCATGCATATAATGGGTCGTCCTATTAACATATGAATTATGAAAATGTTTGGAGGGAAAGAAAATCGATTTTGGGAAATCCCTCCAAACCCTCCTGGTTGTGGCGGGAGTTAGTGCGTTGAGTTGTGAACGTGTCTTCTCTCACGATGCTATTTTCTTTTTTTATGCATTTAAATTTTGCATAACCCCGATATCCAAATGTTTTTAAGAAAATAAATAATTAAAAGGTTATTATGCACGGTGATTTTTTTTTTTTTCAATTTATCTCTGAAAAAAGATGGATTAGTAGTAAAAAAAAAATCACATGATTCTCCAGGTCAATGAAATATTTAATAAATAATGGTTTGGTCCTCACAGTTTTTCCAAATATTAATATTAATTTTAAAATATTTTTTCTATATTATAAAAATATTCTTAACTTTTTTTTTATTCTATTTGCATAAATTACAACCACCCTTGAGTATGATAAAATTACGAAACCCCCCTCTTAGTTGGGTAATTACAACAACCCTTCAACTATAAATTTTCTTACATGTCCATCCTTGCGGTTTCAAATTTAATGGAATCTTCTTGATTATATGGAATATTATCACTTTTGTACCCGTTTTTTGGCTTGTATATATCAGATTGTGGTGTATCAAACACTGTATTTTTACACAAAACGAGTACAAACTAGAGCACATTCCACGGAATCTAGATGATTATGTTGAATTTGACACCATAAGGGTGGAGGTGTAAGAAGATTGTAGTTGAAGGGTAGATGTAATTATCCAAACAAGATGGGGTTTTTTGTAATTTGACCACACCTCAATGTGATGGTTGTAATTTACCCAAATAGAATAAGCACTACTTTTTTCTACAATTTTAATAAAGTGAAGACTTTAGCATTAATATTTCTTATAGGAGTGGACGGAAATAAGTTGCAAACAAATACTTAAACTTAATATTTCAATCAAATAATTTTTGAAGTATTAATATTTGAGCCAAATTTTAATTTATAACAAAAATGCAGTGTTATAGTTGCAAATTTCTATAGATTTGCATAAAAAATATTTATAGTTTAAATTCGGGAAGAATACAATTTTCATCCTCAAGTTTACACCGATTTCACATTTGATCTCTATGTTTACAAAAAACACATTTGGTCCCTCATGTTTAAAAAATTCAACGCTTTTAGTCATTTCCGTTAAAATTAACGGAATCAATGTGTCCATCGTTATTGTAACTGACGAACTAATGGTAAATTGATGAGAATGACCAAAAGTGTCAAATGATTGATATCAGGACCAAATGTTTTTTTTTTGTGAACATGGAGGACCAAATGTGAAATCGTTGCAAACTTCCGAGGTGAAACTGTAAATTTCTCGTTTAAATTCTGATCGGGATCAATCAAATTCAAGAAAGTAAGACTAGTATTTTTTTTAAATAGAAAACAAAATTAGCACGGAAAATGTCCAAACTAAGAAAATAATACTTCACGATATCATTTTAACTCAAAGTAAAACAAAATTTTGCATCGAAACGAAGTTAGTACAAAGTTAAATATTGACCTAAACGTTAGTTATTAAAACAAATGCACATCGTTGCAGTGGAAAATCCTGAACATCACATTATGGCTCAATTTATAGCTACTCATCTACTCGTTCGAAATTTATATAGCTTTGCAGTAAGCAACATATATGAGTCTAGTTTCAGTTTCGATTGGACTCAATAATATTCAAAAACAAAAGTTATATTTTCGAACATAAAACAAAATTGGCTAAAGAGTTCTTATAACTAAGTTATATCGAACTGAATCTAGTAATATAATATCTGTTATTATAAAATTTTACACTTTTCGAGCCGACTAGTCAACATTCAAATAATGTTTTAGAACACCTAACATAATATCCTAGAAACCGATCGAACAGGTATACAAGCAAGATTGTATTTTAACCTTATAATGATGAAAAGTACATTCTTGAATCATGTTACAAGATAAATGTCACTCGTTAAATTTAACACATAATGAAGAACAACCAAACTTTTAAGAAACACCTAGGTTTAAGAAACTTGGACACCTTGACTATTTTATATGATACGTCCTTTTTTTTATGTGCAAGATTCCCCATGGAAATAGTTGTGAGCAATACTGAGTCGAACATTAGTAATCACAAAAATGCAAAACCTTATTGTTGCAAATCCCGAACAAGACATACAAGTTTAGAAATTGATAACTATTTTTGTACTAGTCCGAAATTTGTGTAATTTTGCAGTAAGAAACATTTATGAGTCTAGTTTTAATTCCAATTTGAAGAAATCAAAGCCGACAAGCAAAACTCATATTTTTAACAAAAAACCACATTGCAATGATAGTTGTATAATCTAAAAAAATAACCCATCATCAAATCATTTTAACTCCAATTACAACAAAATATATATTTGACCGAAGCTAGTATATATAAAAATTTATATTGTTACAAGATTTCATACTTTTACAAGAAAACGTACTGAAGTAAACAGATTCTAAGAGTCGAACCAAGTAGTGAAATGCGAGGCCAGAGAGATTCGACTTAACCCCTTCAATCGTACTTGAGTTGCCCACCCTTTTTCCAAAGAACTCTCTATCAGCTCAGCTCACCCTATTTAATATAATCGGATAGCTACATTTGTTGACGACTGTAATCAATATCCTATCTCATATATATGGGAGTAATCGTCATTTTTTTTTCTTTTTTGTTTATTCAAACAGAGAACATTACAATTCAAAACCATAATACTGTTTTATCTCAAAATATAATAGCATCTCATGCACCATAAATGTCTTTAACATAATGATTATAAATGTCTTTGGCCACCTAAGTCCAATTAATCTTGTAATCATCAGTTAGTAACAACATAGAAAGAAACAGGTATTCTTCAACTGACTGCCGAAGTTATCTTCACCCATTAGAGCTCCAATAAAAAGTACTCTGCTCAACCAAGTATGACCCCGATTATTCTTCTAGCCGATTAGAATAGTCCAAGTTATTCGGGTTTTTTTTTGGCTTTTGCAATCTATGATCCGACTTTAGTCGAACAACTTTGATTTCACATGGTGCACTGCAGAAAAGACATAACGAAACAAATATTGTCATTCCTTTAATAATAATAAACCTATTTTCAAACAGATTGTCGGTTTCCAATAAATCCTAGTTGATAAGATAATCAAGAAAATACCATTTGGGAATCGTGAATAAGTCAATTTTCGAACAGCTGATTTCAATTGAACAATAATACAAAGCTTTCCTATGAAATCTAAGATGATCAAGAATAAACCATGAATGTTGTTTGATATACTTTTGCTTAAGTGCTTTTGCCGGAACATTTTGGCCAAACTTAATAGCTGAATAAGATGTATAACCATAGACATCAACCTGTACTAGATTATTGAAAAATTAATCCAGTGAAGTTGAGAAACAGAGGATATGTTACTCGGCTGGAGAAGATATACACAGAACCAAGAAAAATATCATCCCTACATTTAATTACCAACCGGGTAAATAATTCACAAAATCAATAAAAAGAGGATATGCTATGAGGTAATTTTAACATGCAAATGTATGAGTTTTCACTATAAAGAATATTCGATTGAAGCAGAAGCATGGATGATCGAATGGCGGTTATACCCGTTTATTTAACAAAATATGCTATTCGAAAGAAGGGAAAATGCTGAGCGATTTTGATAAGTTCATTACTCGTGAATTCATCAGTAGTAATAAAAGAATCTAGTGATTAAGAGAATACCAGGGAATTTAAAGTTGCATCACCCAGGGGAAGAACATCATTCACAAAATGCTTCAAATGATCACCTGCAAACAATCAACTCAATAATCAACTCAATAAGGTGTATAAGGTAATCGTTGCATTTCATATACACTGGATTATGTTCTAAAATGACACCTCATACATGACATGATCCTATAAGATCATATTTATAGTTGATATCAATAATGATTTGAATAAAGATATATCAAATCACGATTTTTCTATATTACGGGAAAACTCTGAGGAATATATAAAGCAAATAAATTTATTTCCTTAAATTCAGACACTATTATGCTAACAACAAAGAAAAAATCGAAAATAATTAAAAAAGAATACGAAAAAATGTAAATTAAAAGGAAAAATAAGATATAAATGTGAGAAAATCCTATACTTGTGGTGCATAAAATAAAATCAAGACAACATGCTAAATACTCAGTCCAAGTCGCTATCATAATCATCTATGATTTGAAGTTCTTCTTCAATATCACAATAGTTATTCAACGTATCATCTTCTTCATCAACATTATCGTCAATTATATTGAAATCTTCAATCCCAATCTCCGATTCTTGAATTGCATCAGCCTCGACAACTTCAGGATCAACATCGTTCCTATTAAGGAATGTCAATCCACCTACTTCAACTTGAATGACTGGAGCACTAGCAGATCCTGAAGACTCATCTTCTTGATAGACCTCTTCGTCCTCCCTAATCTCTCCATCTTCTATCTCCACGGAGTCAAACAAGTGACGATGCTGAAATTTTATTACTATTCGCCAATCTTTGCCCAGTTTCATATCATCAAGGTAGAATACTTGCCTTGTTTGAAATGCAAGTATAAATGGATCTTCCTCATACCAAGTACGACTAATATTTATGCTTGTAGTTTTTCCATCATGTATGATAGATTTTCTATTGGCAAGATTAAACCACTTAGCCTTAAAAAGAATAACATGAATGTCTTTAATGTAATCCAACTCAATTATTTCAGTGACGATCCCATAAAACTCAATAATATTATTATTGTGGTAACCTTCGACCATGACACCACTATTTTGTGTAGTACGACGATCATCCCGCTCCTTAGTATGGAATCTGACTCCATTTACAATACATCCTGGGTACTTTTTCACAACCATATTAGGCCCACATGCTAATGCATATAATTCATTTATGTCATCTTGTGGACTCTGCAATTTCAGATGTGCCATCTATAAAGTAAATAAGATATTATTAGAAAATCTCGAATCTAAAACAATCTAAGTGACAAAAATTTAGGGAACTTTCAATCCTTTCACTTACATGTTGTTTAAACCATTGTGGAAATTGCTCTTTGTGCCTCTCTTCTATGTTTAGGAAACTTTCTCGCTGGAGTATCTCTCTGTGCTTCCTGCACAATCATAAATTATTATTTGATAAATTCTAAATAATAAATAGTTATACCATCTATGCTAAACTATATATTACTTACTGTTGAAATTCTTCTACTTCTTCACAGTTGCTCAAAATATACCATTGAGCCATATGTAGCTCATGTGTAGTAAGCTTGTAATATTTTGCAGCTCCAAATGGTCGCATTTTGTGTGAGAAGACTGACAACTTGCGACCAACTTCAATATCCATATTTCGTTCTTCTTTGTTAAAGTAAGTTTCAATTCCTTCAAGGTACATTGAGCAAGTCGAACATTTCGTGCATCTTGTGAAAACCAAGGATGTTCTTTATCAAAATTCTTCCATGTTTCAGCATCAGCTGGGTGTTTCAATTCTTTCCCGTCATCTTTTCGCTTATCCAAATGCCATCTCATATCTGCTGCTATTTTCGGAGACATAAAAAACCTCTGCAATCTTGGTTTTAGAGGAAAGAAACGCAATACTTTGTGAGGAATTTTTTTTCCCTTGCCGGAGTTAACTTTCCATCTAGAAGTACCACAAACTGGACACTCTTCACAATCTTTATACTCTTTCCAGAACAAAGAACAATCATACTTGCATGCATGAATTGCAGTATATCCCAACCCCAAGTCGTTCAAAATCTTTTTTGCATCATAGTATGATTTTGGAAGAGTTTCACCATGAGGTAAAGCTTTCTTTAGCAGTATTAGCATCATGTCAAATGACTTATTGCTCCATTTGTTATATACCTTTAAATGGAGCAAATGCACAATAAAAGATAAAGTTGAAAACTCCGGACAACCTGGATATAGTTCTTGTTTAGTCTTATTTAATAGTTCATGAAATGCCGCAGGTAGATCTTGACTTTCCATGTTTTCATTTATATCAGTTTCTTTATCAAGATTACCGGTACTTTCATAGAAATCTCCAAGATCAGCTAGCAAGTCGTTCACTCCATTTGTGTGATCGCCATCCTCATCCACATCATCATTATCATAGTCATTAATAGGAACCTGAAAGTTAGAGCGTTCACCATGGTGAACCCACCTAGTGTATGCGGTATCTATCCCTCGAATAAGTAGGTGATCCATAACTACTTGTCTACTTCTAATATATGAATTCAAACAATGCCTGCAGGGACACTTAATATCACATTCCTGGCCAACATGTTCTTCCACAAACTTCATAAACGATTTAACTCCATCTACGTATTCATTAGAAAATTTTCTTGCATTCATCCAACTTTTGTCCATTATATATGACCTATTACAATATACAAGATATTCAAGAAACAATTAAAAATAATACATAAGTACATATATGATCAAACTATGTACAATAATAAGTATTAACATTTGATGATATACTAAATTTTCTCATTCTCCACCGTACATAAACCAACACCAATTGCTTTAAGAATATCATGCACAAAAGTGATGAAGGAAACAACTTTTATAAATTATTCATGTCGTATTTGGGCCCTATATTCCAACAACAATGCCAGAGGTGAATAATTTTTCCTAAAGAATGCATAATACAAATCTGTTAACTAAATTTTCCCAAAATACAAAGAAAAAATCTGAAAAAAATTGTTTTTGAAAACAATTTGAAGTTACAGAATAAGGTTGATCATGAAGATTTTGAACACTGTATTTCAACATTAATTTATATTAATGAGGTTTCGTCTAATTAATCATGCATTTGCTCAATGATTGTGTATAACAACAGTATATAATATTTTTCATGTCATAATCAATTATAGTTGTTTTAATCAAAAACAAAGAGGAAAAA
Organism: Erythranthe guttata; assembly: GCF_056151865.1. Lineage (NCBI taxonomy): Eukaryota > Viridiplantae > Streptophyta > Magnoliopsida > Lamiales > Phrymaceae > Erythranthe > Erythranthe guttata. The sequence goes on from NC_142540.1 coordinate 9,675,426, forward strand.
AAATTATAAATTGAATGACCATACCTGAGTAAGGTCATTACAGAAATTTATTGATTCTCTAATTTTTATTTAATGAACATGCAAGAAAAATCATTTATTATTATTCACATATTCAATATAACCGTGGACTTGCACATCATACTTATAACTAACAAATTAAGATGAGAAACATGTCTGAACTCAAGAAAATAAAAATTTAAATCAGAAGCTCAATTTCGAAAATAAGGATTTTGAAAAACCTGAGAAAAATTACGACAGAGCAAACGATACACGATGGTTATCTTCGAATAATATCAATCCCTGTGCGAGTCGGAACCTGATTTATTTAGAGTGGGTCTAATTTCACCAAATCTATTTTCGCACAATCAGTAACTTTCTATTAAACTTTAATCTAATCCCAACTATTTTTGCTAATTATGAATGCTAACCTTGGTTTTTCACAGGCCTTTTTGCACAATAGCAGCAGATGATCTCAATTGAAATTACCAAGCCCGCGAGGTTGTGATCGACGAATCCTGGTTTGGGATCCTGTGTTCGGCAAGAGGAAACACGAGCGAGCAGGCGCTTGATTATGTTCGAGCAATATCTGTTCGTTGTTCGAGTGGGTCTTTGGATCGCTAGTGATTTTGTAGAATAGGGTGAGAGAATCGTTCTTCCCTTCTTCTTCTGTATATATAATTCTGATTTCTCTTCCGTATTGTAATTCTGATGTATAAAGGAAAGGAATTCGAGCTGAAGTAGAAGTCAAATCTGTTACGGCAAGTCATATTTAATTTACTTTTTGTTTTTTCTTCTTTACTTTTTTATTTTTTTAAATATAATAATCCTAGCCTAGTTATTAACTATTGTTATTTTGTTCGGACGGAATATTTCAAAAAAGTAAAAAAAAAAAAAAATTTGGTTACAAATATTGATGTTAGATTAAAAAAAATTTAATATTTGAAACATAAATTAATATTAATATCAAATAAGTGTTTTGAATATTAGCCTTTTGATATTCTCTTTATTGAACATGAAATATTTTTATATAATCAGTTTTATGGTATATAAAAAATATGTAAGATTTTTATTTATTTATATTTAAATAAAATATAATGATATAAAACTATTTTTGGTAACAAAATATTATCATAGATTTTAATATTATTTTAAATAAAAGATTAAAGATAACTATTTACAAAAAGTTACGTACAATAATTTGAATTTTATTTTATAATAAAAATATTTTTACAATTAAATGTTAGTATTGTCGCCATGTATAGGAACTTGTATTTAGGTACAATTATATTTAGTTTTTAATTGATTGAATATTGACAACAATATATTTTGTTGCCTTCAACAATTATACGCAACGACATATTTTGTTGGTAGGAAATAATATATTTGCTACAATTTTATGATTGTTGCCAAAAAATACTATTTTCTTTTAGTACGATTATTTTTTGTTGCAAATTTATTTAGCATTTACAACGATATATTTGGTTGCCTTTCATCATTTACTGACAACGAAGTATATTTGTTGTCAATTATAGTATATTTGCTACGATTTCATATCGTAGTAAAAACAACTCGTTTTCTTTCAACAAAATATTTTGTTGTAATTAATATATTTGTTGCCGAATATAAAATATAGTGTTCACAACGATTTATTTCATTGCCTAATGAGATCCAAAAGACTACAAACATATTTTGTTGCAAAAATAATATACTTCGGCTACAAATTATATTTTTGTTGCCAAAACATAATTACTCGCAACGAAACTAGTGTCGTTGTTAAATAAATTGTTGCCAAATGTGAAGTTTCTTGTAGTGATTGGCTCGACCAGTCGTCTTATATATTGTGAAGCGCATATGCGTGCAGAGCTGTAGCGGTCTAGATTTCACAAGAATGAACAAGCAATGCTAGGATATGCGGCTTGAGCACTTTTTCCGGATTTGTGTATCCATCTTGGTTGTGCTTGTAAGTGACATCCATTAATTTTGCAAAGTTGAAAACTTGAACGAGAATTTCCTTAGAAACACGATTATCCATGAGCCCGTCATTCAAGTCTTTCCATGAATTCTCAGCAATTTCATTAAAGTGTTTCAATGCTACTTGTGTTGACACACCATGCTCCTTTTTATAGCAATCAATCCCAATCGTTACTTGCCCTCTACCATTCTCCAACTAATCCATATGTATAGAAAGAAAAAGAGAAAAAAAAAAGCATCACGTATTAATTAATTTAATATAGATCTAATCTTATTTAAGTAGATTTAATTTGCGCATATACCTCATATGTGGCAATGTCATCAATGACACGAACTATTAGGTTAACAACTTGGAGAATTTTAGGTTTAGCTAGTAACCAATCAAATACTTCGATTTTTGCAATAGCCGAGCTAATGAAAGATGTTACTACTGCAGCGTCAGTTGCAGCTGTAGTCATGGCATTGCTCATGTACTCATCAAATGATGATGGCAAATAACCTTCCGTGAACCATTTCGCCTCAACGTAGTAACACTTCACAAGTTCTTTCATCTTGTGATTGATCAAAACATAGGGAAGCGTAAAGTTAATGTAAATGGTAGTATATATATAAATATATAAAACAGTATTGTTTTTCAAAAATAAATAATAAAAAAATGAATTATACATATAAGACATTTTTTTAGCCATACATACCGCCTCCCTGGCATAATGAACAGCAAATGATCTTCCTTTAGGAGATAACTCTGCATCGAAAGCTTCATAAAGATCTAATACAGCTCCGTACAAAATCTTCACGTAGTTTGGAAGTCGGTCCATTTCGCTTATATCCCATCTAACACGTAAATTTCTCCATTTATTATCACAACATTGAAAATAAAAAAGAAAAAAAATATACTGTGTTCAATAGAAACAGTCTTACTTTTGTATGGCCTCGGTGAAAACTTGTAGTTCTTCAATTGTTCCATATGTATCGTATGTATCGTCTATCACAGATATCATAGCTGCGGTTTTAGCAAGGATGATTCGAGCATTAGAATGTCGGGGCTCGGGCGGATAAATCCCCAAAGTCCAAAAATAAAGCTCTACAACTCTATCTCTAGCATAAGAAAGCCGGGAAATAAGGTCCATCTCCTTCCACCACCTATACACACGAATAATATGAAAACTTCCACTACAAGAAAAAAAATGTCATTAAATACATATATTAAATGCTAATATTTGTTTTGTCACAACTCTATTTGTTCTCACTTAATATTTTTTTACTATCACTTGACATCCAAGTGACAAGTATAGTGACAATATGTTTTACCTAATCATGTGAAAATATGTGTTGTCACTCAAGACATTAATTTTTAGTAGAGTTCATGAAGCAATTTTTTTTATTCTCAAACTAAGGGGTAAACTGCATAAAACCCCTTTGCGTTATTGAAATATGCACCGAATACCATGCGTTAATTTTATTTTCTGGTAGAGTTCATGAAGCAATTTTTTTTATCCTCAAACTAAGGGGTAAACTGCATAAAACCCCTTTGCGTTATTGAAATATGCACCGGATACCATGCGTTAATTTTATTTTCTGGTAGAGTTCATGAAGCAATTTTTTTCATCCTCAAACTAAGGGGTAAACTGCATAAAACCCCTTTGTGTTACTCAAAATATGCACCGAATACCATGTGTTAATTTTATTGTGTAAAACCCCTATGTTTTTTATTGTATCTTGCATGAAATTTTCTATTCCGTTAAACAATAACACCGGTAACTACTTAGAAATTTTCATGCAATGTTTTAGCAACAGAAGAGGGGTTGATGTATGTTTTCTTCAATATCTAAGGGAATTTATGCAAAATTATTCTATTTATTTAAAATTCAAATCATTTTTTTAAATCAAGTCAAACACATAGTCCATTGCAATATGAAAAATTAAAAAAATAATGATAAAGATAAAATCTCTAACATTTTTTTTTTTTTAATTTTGCCATTTCCAATTAAAAGGTTTAAATCTTAGAACATTTTTTTATGATTATCATTTGGATTTATAAAATTTTATTGGCTTTTTTTTTTAAACTTTCTGCATCATTTTTTTTTAAATCAAGCCAAACACATAGTGCATTACAATATGTGAAATTAAAAAATAATGATAAAGATGAAATCTCTAACAATTTTTTTTTTGCCATTTCCAATTAAACTGTTTAAATGTTAGAACATTGTTTTCTCATTTTTCCATGATAATGATTTGGATTTAAAAAAATTATTCGATTTTTTTTTATTAAAAATTTTTGCATCAAAGTTGAAACTAAATACAATTTTGGAAATTTTCAGTTTTGAAAAAAAAAATTAATTTATTAATATATTTAAAAATAATATTTTTTTCAAAATTATATATTTATAATATCGAAAGTGTTATATATTTAGATAATTTAGTATGGGTGTATTATATGTCAAAAGATTACAAATAATATGAAAATTTAAATTTAGTTTTCATATAAAGATTTCTATTAATAATTTCGAAAATTCAACTTTGAAAGATTGAATAAATATGTTTAAACTTAATTCGATTTTTTTTTCAAATATTAAGTAAATGAATATTTTTTTGCACAAAATTCCACTTGTATTGTAAATAACATCTACCAAACTCCCAAGTGTTACGAAAAAATTGTATGAAATCCCCTCAATAGTTATCAGTGTTATCTATTAACGAAATAGGAGATTTCATGCAAGATAAATAAAACATAGGGGTTCTTCGCAATAACATAAAATAAATAATTTTGCCCGTTCTGGTTCAGATTTTCCATAACAAATGGCGCTTTTATACTGTTTACCCTCAAACTAAGTACGAAAGTTAATATCTCTCTCTCTCTCTCTCTCTCTCTCTCTCTCTCTCTCTATATATATATATATATATATATATTACCTCATGACTTGACAGAGTTCCTCTTTGTGATGCATTTGTAGTAAATTGAAATCCAATTTCGCCAGCCTCAACAACGATTCACTGTTCGATTCATCTTGTTCGTAGAGTGATATGAAATGGCGTGATTCAACTCTTGGAATGCCTCGGAAGAACGATTGATCAAGAGCATGCAAAACTTGTTTCTTGAGAGGCGATTCGGTTAAATTAGGAGCAACATATTCAAGATGAGCTTTAGAGAAAGAAAAAGCCTTGTCCATAATCTCCTCTCCTTGTCTTCTTAAATATGTTGCTTCATATAGGCTTAACACACCCTTCACCTCATCAATATTACTCACAACGGTCTTCTTAAACTTACCATTATTTTCTGTAAATCTTTTGAATATGGCTTCATATATATAAATCCAAAGTCGAAGTAAGAATTCAGTTTAATAAATTATTACTAGTTTAATTATATAGAAATTGAATTTTGTACTTACAAGAAGGTGCATCCATGCCGTGCTGCCTCAGCAATCTGAACTGCAACGCGACGATAAATAAATCATCACTCTCTTCGTTTTCCAACTTGAGATGGCCGCCATTGAATGCCAATGAGAGTTGTTGTTGAATTTCATTTTCGAAATGGTACGATAAACCAAGGCGTTCAATTGTGTCAATCAAAACCAGTTTCTCCGACAATTTGCTGTCACCAGAGATTAACATATTTCTAGCTTCTTCCTTGAGCACCTCAATCTCTTTAGTGTACATGTCTAATAACTGCAAATAAATTTATATTATATATGATCAATGATTTCTTGAATTTATTACTATAAGACTTGCTAACTTACATATAAAAAGATAATGAAAAAGCGACAAAAAACCTGGATATCCATGTTAAATGAACTAAAAAGGCCACCCCACAAACTAGGAGGGAAATTAGCGACGACAGGCCGTACAATATTGTTCTGAGAGTTTATGTTGAGGTTGTTTGCTTCATAAGAGGCCGCCATTGCAAGAACATTCCTACAATGATGTATAAAGCTGTAGTGTTGTTTCTTTGTCTCAAAAAGATTTTGTTTTATACGATGATATGATGAAAGTTGTCGGAACTACGTGGGGGCTGCGGGAAAAGCCATCGCAGGACGGGAATGAGTAAATACTAGCCATGAAACAGAAACAACAGTAGAATATCCCATTGTTCTAATGTCTCATTTGAGCATAACTAAAGATGCCAATTACAGTGACAACATCAATATATATCCATACAAATATGATAATACAAACCTACTAGACAAAAAAATATATAAACTTAATTGTCATAATATATAATTGATCGTCAAATAAATTAATGAAATGATTAATAAATCAAAAACTAATATGTAATTGATCGTCAACTAAATTCAAATGTGATGTGAGATAGCATAGGGCACACTATTCTAATATTGTACTAAGTTCTAAAAACAATTAGCATTTAATATAGGAATTTATTATTTTTCAAAGTATTTTATAACAATAGTTTGGCACCACCGCTAGCTAGTTGTATGGTAAATGCTTTGGAAAGCAACGTTACCAGTACATTATTAATAACTACAAATATTTTCTTAGGAATAATTTGAGAACTAAAGTAATGTTTGTTTATAATTCGAAAGGAAACAAATTACACTCTAGTAGTCAAATCACGTTTAAAGGTGTTGAAAAAACGTAGTTTGGAAGAACAATTGAAAAAATAAAGTAATGTTTATTTGATTTTTAATGAAAATATTTTTAACTGTAGCAGTCAAATCATGTATGGAGTAAAGAGAAACTTTTAAAATTTTTGTGGGAATTATTTAGAAAAAAAACTAAACAAACACGAATTCATTGTTTCCGAGAAAGAATATAAATAAAATGAAAATTAAAATAAACATTGCCATATAGTATTTTATACAATTTTTATTATTTTTATATTATAAATAGTTTTGCCCGTTCTGGTTCAGATTTTCCTTAACAAATGGCGCTTTTATACTGTTTACCCTCAAACTAAGTACGAAAGTTAATATCTCTCTCTCTCTCTCTCTCTCTCTCTCTCTCTCTCTCTCTCTCTCTCTCTCTCTCTCTCTCTCTCTCTCTCTCTCTCTCTCTCTCTCTCTCTCTCTCTCTCTCTCTCTCTCTCTCTCTCTCTCTCTCTCTCTCTCTCTCTCTCTCTCTCTCTCTCTCTCTCTCTCTCTCTCTCTCTCTCTCTCTCTCTCTCTCTCTCTCTCTCTCTCTCTCTCTCTCTCTCTCTCTCTCTCTCTCTCTCTCTCTCTCTCTCTCTCTCTCTCTCTCTCTCTATATATATATATATATATATATATATATATATATATATATTACCTCATGACTTGACAGAGTTCCTCTTTGTGATGCATTTGTAGTAAATTAAAATCCAATTTCGCCAGCCTCAACAACGATTCACTGTTCGATTCATCTTGTTCGTAGAGTGAGATGAAATTGCGTGATTCAACTCTTGGAATGCCTCGGAAGAACGATTGATCAAGAGCATGCAAAACTTGTTTCTTGAGAGGCGATTCGGTTAAATTAGGAGCAACAAATTCAAGATGAGCTTTAGAGAAAGAAAAAGCCTTGTCCATAATCTCCTCTCCTTGTCTTCTTAAATATGTTGCTTCATATAGGCTTAACACACCCTTCACCTCATCAATATTACTCACAACGGTCTTCTTAAATTTACCATTATTTTCTGTAAATCTTTTGAATATGGCTGCATATATATAAATCCAAAGCGAAGTAAGAATTCAGTTTAATAAATTATTACTAGTTTAATATTATAGAAATTGAATTTTGTACTTACAAGAAGGTGCATCCATGCCGTGCTGCCTCAGCAATCTGAACTGCAATGCGACGATAAATAAATCATCACTCTCTTCGTTTTCCAACTTGAGATGGCCGCCATTGAATGCCAATGAGAGTTGTTGTTGGATTTCATTTTCGAAATGGTACGATAAACCAAGGCGTTCAATTGTGTCAATCAAAACCAGTTTCTCCGACAATTTGCTGTCACCAGAGATTAACATATTTCTAGCTTCTTCCTTGAGAACCTCAATCTCTTTAGTGTACATGTCTAATAACTGCAAATAAATTTATATTATATATGATCAATGATTTCTTGAATTTATTACTATAAGACTTGCTAACTTACATATAAAAAGATAATGAAAAAGCGACGAAAAACCTGGATATCCATGTTAAATGAACTAAAAAGGCCACCCCACAAACTAGGAGGGAAATTAGCGACGACAGGCCGTACAATATTGTTCTGAGAGTTCATGTTGAGGTTGTTTGCTTCATAAGAGGCCGCCATTGCAAGAACATTCCTACAAGGATGTATAAAGCTGTATTGTTGTTTCCTTGTCTGAAAAAGATTTTGTTTTATACGATGATATGATGAAAGTGGTCGGAACTGCATGGGGGTTGCGGGAAAAGCCATCGCAGAACGGGAATGAGTAAATACTAGCCATCAAACAGAAACAACAGTAGAATATCCCATTGTTCTAATGTCTCATTTGAGCTTAGCTAAAGGTGCCAATTACATTGACAACATCAATATATATCCATACAAATATGATATTACAAACCTACTCGACAAAAGAATATATAAACTTATTTGTCATAATATGTAATTGATCGTCAAATAAATTAATGAAACAATTAATAAATCAAAAACTAATATGTAATTGATCGTCAACTAAATTCAAATGTGATGTGACATAACATAGGGTACAATATTCTAATATTGTACTAAGTTCTAAAAACAATTAGCATTTAATATGGGAATTTATTATTTTTCAAAGTACTTTATAACAATAGTTTGGCACCACCGCTAGCTAGTTGTATGGTAAATGCTTTGGAAAGCAAAGTTACCAATACATTATTTTTAACTGAAAAAATTTATGGTCCCGAATTCTTTTAATACATAGGTGTTATATTAAGTGTTATGACACTTGTATAAACATGCAGCGGAAATATAAAAACAATACTCATATCTAAAAATGTTCACAAGTAAAACTTGTGAACTTGCCCTTCAAAGGACGTAACAATGATATTAAAAACAGTATTACAAGAATACAAAGAGAAGAAGTACAAAAAACTTCTTCCTTATGAATGAATCACTATCTTGATCATTCTTACAATCAAATCTAGAAACAAAAAGATAAATACTAAAAATTCTAGATTTCAAAGAATGTACTTGTGAGGAGTACGTACAGCAGATTCTAGAAACACACTAAAACTCTCATGAATTATTTTCAACTCTCGGTTTTTGTTTCTTCGAATCCCACCAATGTTCTTGAGTCTTGAAGTTGGTATTTATAGACATTCCAAGCTTCCACTCCTCAGCCCATGATCTGCAAGAAAACCAACTACAAGAGCACTCAAGAAAATGGGTTAGTGGGTTAGTTTAGTAGTTAAAATAATATTCACAATTTAACCCACTAAGCACTACTTAGCCCACTAAGCATTATACTTAGCCCACTAAGCCATAACTAAAATTTAGTTTGAAAGTAAGAGAGTTAAAAACATGTTGAGAGTATATTTTACACTCAATGTATACTTTGTAACGAGGATTTTTGTATACTTTTATTGATTTAATGATGCTTAATGAGTGGTTTATTGTATTTTAGGTACAACTTGACGATTTAATGATGCTTAATGAGTGGCTTAAACGAGCCAAAAAGGGTCAAAAACGGAAGAAAACAAAATATGCTGAAAATTGGCTGAAAAATGGTCCGCGCGGCCGTGCCAAATTTAGCATATTTTTGGCACGGCCGTGTGCCAACTGCAGAAGTTGGGCAGAAGGTTTCGGCGATTCTCGCGCGGCCGTGTGAGAATTGCACTGATTCTCGCGCGGCCGTGCCAAAACACGCTGGAGACAATTTTGAACTTTTAATCACACAAGGAAACCTAAATTTTTCTACCAAGTTGGGACATCTATTTAAGCCCGAACCAAGCACGAATTAGAGAACTTTGAACATAATCTTAGAGGAAGAGGAGCGAGAGAACGAAGAAACGAAGACGGAGAATTGACAAATCTTCATCACGATTCTTCTTTCATCTATCTTTTCTTAATCTATGTCTTTTTATATTTTTATTATGTTTTTCGTAGGGAACATGCGTAGCTAAGTTTTTAATCTAGGATTTTGTTGGAACCCTATGTGGGGATGGTGAACCCGTTTTCTTGAGATTATGCAATTATGATTTTATGATTATTTCTTCTACTAGTTATGATTGTTAGTGCATAAACTTGATCAATTTATGTGATTTATCTGTGATTATTGGGATTGACTCGACAGAGCTATTTTGATTATTAGACGGTAGGTAGAAGAGCCTTCGAGTAGTTTTCACCGGATGAGTGTGTCAATTGCATGTGGTGTCGTAGACATACAGATATCACCTCGGGTAGCCATTTACGATACTTGTGAGTTAATGCTTTATTCATAATTGGTTTGCATAGACATATAGTGAATCGTTAATTACTAATAGACTCATAATACATGCAACAGCGGGTTGTGAGTAAATTAGTGTCTCGGGTTAATAATCATGAATCATATATTTCATAATTGAGGGGTTTTGGGTGAGCAATTTTTGCATAGGGGGAAGATAAAATCCTAGGTCCGTTTTTATTGATATTTCTCGTGTTTATTTGCTTTCATAATTAGTTTAATTATTTAGTTGATTAAATTTGACAACTTTGCGTAGGCTGGATAAAAATCATAATTGTTAGAATTTGGTACTTAGGATTAGATAATTTGAGTATTCCCTGTCGGATCGACATCCGACTCTCACGAGTCCACTTTTACTACTTGTTTGCGATACGTGCACTTGCGTGTTAGGTATTTAGCCCCAACAAAACACATTGTGGAAATCCACGTGTTTCAATAACTACAAATATTTTTTTTCGGAATAATTTGAGAACTTAAGTAATGTTTATTTATAATTCGAAAGGAAACAAAATACACTCTAGTAGTCAAATCATGTTTAAAGATGTTAAAAAAACGTATTTTGGAAGAAGAATTGAAAAAATAAAGTAATGTTCATTTGATTTTTAATGAAAATATTTTTAACTGTAGCAGTCAAATCATGTCTGGAGTAAAGAGAAACTTTTAATTTTTTTGTGGGAATTATTTAAAAAAAAATAAACAAACACAAATTCATTGTTTCCGAGAAAGAATATAAATAAAATGGAAATTAAAATAAACATTGCCATATAGTATTTTATACAATTTTTATTATTTTTATATTATCGTAGTATTATTTTTTGCTCTCCTAGAAAAAATGTTAGTATATATTAGTCCCCTTCTAGAAATATTTAGTATATACCGGCTCTCAAATATTCAAACATCAATAACATGACCAAATCCATTTTGAATTTTTATGAGAAAGTCCCTGACAATTCAACTTTATTAAACTAGGTTCACGTGTTTTTTTTTTCTTTCACAAATAAGTCCACCCATAACGATGCTCTGCATACAGGTGAACAAATTTCTTATATTATTAAATTAAATTCATCCGAACGTTGATTTTTTATTAAATTAATTAATAAATGAATGAATGAACTTATGAATGACACATCTAAGTATGTAATTAATTATGCATTTATATTCATTCACATCTAAGCATTTCACACATCTAAGTATTTTATTAATTAAATTAATAAATATAAATGAATGAACTTATGAATGACAGATCTAAGTATTAATTTAATTTTCTTAGTCATTATATAATATATAACATAACTAGCATAGTGTCACCATCTCCTACTAATTCTTAAAAACTCAGCATGTTATATAGAAATTTATTACTTTTCGAGAATTTGGTAATGTCGTCCCTACAAAAATGACGAAACTAACAAAGAAATCAATTCTATAACAGCACCGCTGCTAGCAGTATCGTAAACACTTAACGTTAACAAATATTCCCTCCCTTCCATAATATTTGTCACTTTGGAAAAAAATAAATATTCAATATTATTTGTCACTTTAAATTTCCAACACTTTATTAATTACTTAATTTCCACTTTATACCCTTATTAACTCTTTTCGAACACTCTTTTTAACTAAGTTATCACTCGTATTAATTATAAGGCAAGGTTATTTTAGTCTAAAAGCATACATTTTCCTTAAATCAAGACACATTTAATAAAATTCTTAATATTTGTGAAATGCTAAAAACGAGAATTAAAACGGAACGGAGATAGTAGAAAATTAAAAACTATAGGCATATGGTCATATCTGTTGTGAACTAATCAAAATATATATTTAATATTTGTTAATATAGTTATTGATAATGTTAATACTCCATAGTGTTGGAAAATATACTTGCTTACATATAACATTTAACATGATCTAGATTGAGTTTACATGAAGAGAATGTATTGTAGATCAGAAAGCGTTATTATAGAGCTATGTAGGAGGAACATGGAAACGTCGACACGGGGAAACGGTAAAATGTCCCAAGAACGGGGATACGAATACCTGCGGAAAACATATAAATATTAAAAGTATAGGAATATATTTATAAATATGCTATATAAACCTACATATACAAGTTTTTATTTATATATAATTTTTTTTTTATATTTTCATACATATATATTCAAAATAAATATTATTAACAACTACTAATTTGCACTTAATCATTAAATCATGTAAATAATTAGGGAAGCAATAAAAATATTGGAAAATTAACTAATGTTTCTAAATTAGGGATAATTAGCTGAAAGCTCCTTCTTCCTAATTTTAAAAGCAACTAGGTAGTATTTTTCCCGTATAGATGCGAAAGCTTAATAGAGAAGACCTTGTGCAATATGCACAAATTAATGAAGTTTCAAACTCCAGATAAATATCGATAAAAAAGAACTCCGGATAAATGGCAAAGAGAGACGTGCACGTATACACATGAACTTTAATCCGTTGAATATTGTATTGGTTAACGTTGTTTTCCATAGAGTACTTTACTATACAACTAACTAGCTAGTAGTGTTGCCAAACTATTGCTTTCTTTGTTGGTTTTATTATTCTTAATTGCTACTTGAAAAATAATAAATTTCAATATGAAATGCTATTTTTTTAGAATCTAATAGGATATTAGAAGATTGTGCCGTCTATTATTTCTATTATTGTGCGTGACGACATTAAAAGACGAAATTTAAATCGGACGGTCCATCTACATTTCTAAAACATATTCAACTTATTATATGACATGTGGAGATATGCCTTGTTTTAATTAGGTGTGACTTAACTATTGAAGTTATTGTATGGTTAGATTGATATGTTAGGTGCTTTCGGTTATCAGCATTTAATTTATGGGAAAATTGCCTAAAAATCCTTCAAAAATATTTTGTATGGATAACAGTCCATTGGGATATTTTAAATTTGCTAAAAGTCATTATGGGCAGTTTAGTTGGATAGCTTAGACTGAAAATATACAATTTAGTTAGAGAATTTAGATTGAAAATAGACAACTTAGACTAAAAACGTGCAGTGTAATTAAGAATTTGGACTAAAATAGACATATTAGATGAATAATTTTATTTCGAATGATAGTGTGGCGGAAATTAGGCAGTCCGTGGTCGGGATTAGTAGAGAGGCAGAATAGTGGAAGAAATGCCATTATGTAGGAGTGAATGGTGGTTTTGAGAACATATGATATTGGAGGAAAATAAGATATTTTCAGTCTAAAATGACTGATATTCGCTAGTTTGCCAATTTCCTTGGACCTCACTAATGTCGGTCCAAAACCTGATAATTTGGAAGACCCACAAGCATAAATGAGGTATGTTCTAACCCCCAGGGTTTCACTTCCCTCTTATATATATATGTTATGAGTAAATTGCATTTACTACCCCTGTGTAAATTGCATCTGCGCGATCCCCCCCTATCATAATAAAATTAGCAAAAACCCCCCTGTGCTAATTTTTAGGTTGCATACTTGACCCATTTAACTTTTAACCATTGACTAGCTGTGAAAAGACAAAATACCCAGCGAGGGTTTTGCAAAAACAAAAGACCCAGTCCTTCAATGAGTAATTTTTACAACTCAGGGACCAAATTGAATTTATGAAAACTTAAAGTGGTTAAATTGCAATTTCCAAAACTTAATTAAAGAAAAAAAAGTTCATCTTTCACGGGACCAGCCTCCACCACCACCTCCCAGATCTTCTCCGCCGCCCGAGTCATCTTCGCCGCCATCTTTGCCTAATAGCCCACCACCCATCGCCCAACCCATCTCCGCCGCCATATTTGCTCAGCAATCCACCACCAACCGCCCAACCCATCTACGCCACCATCTTTGCTCAGCAGCCCACCACGGCACCACCCACCATCTCCGCCGCCATTATTTTTCAGCAGCCCACCGCCAACAGCGTACACCATCTCTGTTGCCATTCTTTTTCAACAGGAAGCATATCCACCGCCATTGCTATAAAGTTGCAGAAACACTAATTTCTTTTTGAAGATGGAGGAAATTGAAACCAATGATTTTGTTGATGTGCGAAGCTTTGCCTATTTATGTTTGGAAATCTTCCATTAATGAACATAATGAGAAGATTTATTCCAAAGAAAAAAAGACAAGAAGTCGAAGAAGACGAAGAAGAGAGGAGAGGAGAGGGGAGAGAAGGTGTAGGCTTTTGGGGGTAATTATGTCACTTCACATGCAAAACTGAAGAAAAAATCGCACAATCCGC